>NC_073691.1:2446657-2704039 GCF_029784155.1 Uranotaenia lowii
TAACCAGACCATGAGTGTCAATTTGACACTCCTTGCTTAAATCCTGTATATCTCTCTTGTTTCAGAACCGATTTTTACGAAAATTATAGATTGGGAAACCTCGTAATATAACTCAAATATGTTTCTTAGTCGGCTTGTGATATAGCTCAGTTGGGAAGACAGTTGCTTCCTGAGCCGATGTCTGCGAATGCCATAAAGATGGTAAAACGACTATAATAAAAAAAAAAAGTTTCTTTATCAATATTCAGCTATAACACTCCAGTTTTCCAGTATTCAAAATCTAAAAAAAAATCCGTAAAAAACATGCTTCAGGAAAAAGACTGTAGATCTGCTACAGAATGCTCAAAAAAAGTTAGACGTTTAAAGCTGTACGTTGCACTACTTGCATATAAGGACTACCAGGAGTATCAAAAGGACACTCCAGGGACTGTTACGGGTAAAATTTTCAGGGACCGATAAGGGTTATTATATTTTTTCGTAACAAAAAATGAAATACGGCTTAAAGTGAATGATCTAGAAATAAAGCCATATTTAATAAATAGGATGGTGCACTGTCTGCAAATGGCGAAGCGTGTGTGAAGTGTGCCTTTCGGCGCAGGCCGCTGTCAAATGAAAGAACCGCAGTTGTCGTTTAGAGCACCGAGTTTTTTTATGACATCCTGTCAAGACTTTGTCGTAAAGGCTACCAGAAGACTAGACCAGTCTGAATCAATTTTTGTTCATTTTCTACCTCTCAGCGATGGTTTGAACCTAGGAGGCACAAAAGCAAAAAAAGGGTGCAAGCTTTTTGAGAGGAAAGAAATAAATTCAGAATAAAATTATGACGCTCAACGGTGCAGCAGCAGCAGCAGCTTGCAGCCATTCACCAACTCAATTAACCGGACTACTTCGTTTAGTACCCTCTCTCTCAATAGCCTCCTGTGTGTTTTCATTTGATCATAAGGCCGGCGAGGTGTCAAAGTGCCGTAATTCTGTGTGTGCAGGTTGTCCAAATGTCGCCACATTCAGCCAGCAGCCATCCGGTCTGTGTGGTTCTTGAGGCGCGTGGCGTGGCCCTAATGGCTTGACAGACAGACCGCCACACGATGAACACAAGCGGACACGCAGAAATACCACCGATATAGTTAATAACTCACCTCGGGCGGTTTCGTCGCTGCAGGTCCCGCGGGCAGATTGCGGTGTAACCTTTCTATTTTTGTGCAGGTCTGCGCGGCACTTCTTCTGCTAAACAGTTGACAGAGATAACTTTGTATTTGCTGTTGATGGCTTTTTTTGCAGTTTAACCACAGGTTGTGGGATAAAATAAAACGGAAGGGTTCTAGATTGACACGACCAGACCACACCGGATTGCCTAATAATGTCAATGCGTCGTTACTGTGTGTATGGTTTAATCAAAGCAGGCCGCATTGCGTCAGGACTTGTAGTAAGGTTGCGCCAGGCACAGCACACTTTGATTGCTTTGCGATTTATAGATTCAAGTGTAGCAGACAGGCTGCATACTTCGGTGGTGCAACCGTCAATGACAAGTGTAATAAAATGCATAACGATTTAACTATTAGACGATTATTTCAACATCTGTAAGTACACAATCTATCCATCGTCGTAGTCGTATGCAAGTCGTAGTCAGTTTCCTATGCGCGCGCGACTGACAAATTGGTACGTGATCTTTGTCCTCCTGCTGTGTGCTGCTCCGTACTCTGTGCTCAACACGGAGTGGAACAACACGATCGCGGGAAGAACTAATTTGCCGAACGCCGTAGTCTTCGTCATCCACTTCAAATGTAGGATGGATGAGATTGACCCGATTTCCCGTTCACAGACAACGTCACCAGAGCCTCGGTAGGAATACGAATATTCTATTAGGCCCACATGTTTGTTCAATTCGCAAATCTAGAGCAAAATCAATATTCTATCGGCGAGCGCGTCGATTCACGATGGCGCATGCCTCCGCTATTATTGTCGAACGATCGAAGCAGGCGGCGCGACGGGACCGGCTTTCCGAACAGGATTGCTGCGGTTTTTTTCCTGCCTGCGGACCGTGATCGAATTGTAATCATCTTGTTAGGCAGCTCCCGTATTCATCGATCGAAAGTGAAAGTTAATCCAATCTGCAACGGTTTCGATGCGATCTGAACGCGTGCTCAATCATGCTTGTACACAGTTTTATCTTAAACTGATATTTCTATTGAAAAGTGTTCAACGGTATGATTTTGATTGTAATTCTATTAAAGTAATTTCCCTAAGGGACTCCTGATGAGATCGTTTCCAGTTTAAATATTTTTGTAGAGTTACTGGTTTAAACTGCAAACAAACGTTTTTCTCACATTTTTTGTCTTTTTTTTTCATTCCAGGCTGGTGTTCGACTTATTTTACGGAAAGTTTTCCAATGGTCGCTGATTCCAAAATAATTCCATAACGTAGAGTGTGGTAAGTCAGATTTTATTCTTATTTTAGCTTATGCAACAGCAACAGGCGGTCGTAATTTAATTTAAGTAGCAAAAAAAACCTACGAAAAAGGTCAGCGTTAATTTTTTATTCCTTGAATTCAAATCATACGACAGAAGAAATATGAACGAACATCACATGTTTTGTGATCGTCATCGTCTCATGCATGATGATAGTCTTCTTCTCATCTGGTTTGGCGCAAGAAGAGGTGGATTACTAAATACATACATATAAGTCGGTGGCACAGGGAATCTTCTGGTTAAGTAACACAGACTCTCTAGCTAGAGAGATGTAACCTCTAAAAGCTTGCTTGTCGTATCTATTCGGTCGATCCGATCCCAAAAGAAAATAGGCAAATCATCGGTACACATACCAACCAACAGCCGAAAAGGTTTCATTCACTTGAAAGCGGCTTTAGTTCAAGAAATGGAGAAGCGATCCGCGCAAACGTGTTCATACTTAGGTTTTCCCTTTCCACTCGCTAGGCTAGGGGTTGGTTTATTTAGTGTGCTTAAAAAAAGTTTGAAAGGAGGTATGAGATTTTCTTTCCCCTTTCAACGATTTTTATTACATTTTTCTCGCGCATAGATTAAATGCGGTTGATTAGAAGATTTCAAACAAAAGAAACCTCACCGCGAAAACTGGGCGGTACGAATTGAGCGAACAAGTGGAATGTTTTGTTTATAGTTATACCTAGCTAGTGTCTATTTGAATGTTTGATTATAATTACGATCGCTACCGAGCATCGTGTGTATCTGCGCTAAAACCCTTTCGAAATTGTTTTTTTACCCCGTATTAGATGCTTGGGCGAAGATCACGGGCGTATGTACGTACAAGTCGTTAATGTCGATGCGGATTTGTGTGTTTTTTTCAATGTTGAGTTTCGGGATATTTGCGCACCGAAACGACGAAAGGAAAAACCAATGGGCGTAATTGTTTGCAAATTGGTTTATGTTAATGGTGGTATAATTGGCAGGTTGGAGAGCAAACGAATGGAGGAAAAAATGCTAACGATCGATCGTTGGTTTTGATCGATCGCATTATGATGTAATGTGATCCTAATCTTCGCACATTGGATCTCTCCTAAAATAAATTATCTTTGCAAGTGTTAATGGTTATTGGCACTTCAATTCATTTAATGACGCGATTCTATCGGTGACGGTAAGGTCTTTATCTTAGTCCACTTCTGTTCAGGCCGTACATATATTATTCCTCCCTTTGTTCTAGTACCTTTTGCTGTATTTTCCACATAGTTGGCCTGGTCGTAGTAATCTCTGCAATGCATATTGAAATGTAACAGAGATTACGTTGAAAAGAAAAATGAAGGACGCAAGTCTTTCATTTTGCGGAATGCTTAGATGTTCTGGCTTTATTGGTAAAAGAAGAAGAAAGAGTTCCACTAGTGTTTATTCATCTTCGTTTTTTTTTGTTTGACATTTTTCACGATGTTGTCATGAAAACAGCAGAGTCCCTGTATGAGTATCTCATTACGGGTAAAATCAAAAAGAAGTTACCGTGTACCGAAAATCGGTGTTAATGATTACAGCTTAGCGGGACCAGCGCGAGAGAAGTGTTGTTTGGCTGAAATCTCCATGGGACATTTTCGATATCCGTCGATGCCTTCTTCTCACCTCTTTCTGGTGGTGGGTAACGGGTTAAGCCAACTTCGTTCGTCCATTGATGGTATGTGGTGATTAAATTGACATTTTCAGGGCCATGGTTGATGTTGATGTTCCAACAAAAAAAAAAACAGATAAGCTCACAACAGGAAAAAGTCATCTTAATACTCAACAGGGTGCCTCGAAATCTGTGTTTTCAGGTGACTGATTTTGCAAATTACACTTTTACTCCCAAAACGAAAAAAGAGTCATGATCTGCTTTCTAATTTGCTTACAATTTAAAAAAGGAAGATGACCGAGTCCAGATATCTAACTACAGAAAGAGAGAAGGCACCGTGTTTCGAAGCTAAAAGTGAACAACTAGAATCAATATTTGAATATTTCACGCGGTGGCATCTTGAACGGGTTGGGGAAGCTGTGTTTCCATAATCTATTAGACACATTAGATTTAACGGTAGAAACCAGTTTAGCCGATAGGCTGAACTTCGAAAAAAAAATCGGAGAAAATACATTCAAATTTTATGCATATTTTGGGGTGATTCACCGGGAAGACCAAGAACCGATAATGGCAGTGACACTTTTAAGGGACAGAAAGATACTGGAAGCTGAACAGTGTTGCCAAAAATAACACCCTGTCAAGAATGGAAGAATCTTCTGATGATTATCTATTTTTTTAAATTTCCTAAAAGAGTGCGATAATTAACCTATCCCACTTTGGCATCTATCTGCACACTGCAAAAGAATTGTGTCAACGACACCGCCACATCAAACCAAATGATGGCGGTGAAAGCTATCAGCACCAGCAGACCCTTGCGCGTAGTGCATGTATTTGTCATATAGATGTGCTATTTGCGCCAAGCCTGTTGCTGTTGTTGTCACTACTAGGTATGACCCAAATTGCCGCTCATGATGGTGATGAATGTTTGTGCTTAAGCTTGTATGGAGTGCAAAATATTAAAAAGGCAGGAAAAAAAACTCATCACCAACAACTGTTCCATCACCCCTCCCTCATCGAAGGCGGCGGCGCGGTGCGGCAATAAATATGACGAAGAGTTGCCAATGAACAGATGTACCTGTTAGGCGTAAACATACCATTCTACCAAGCAATGTATTCAACCATTAGCGCATCGTGGTTTACGAGCATTAACGCCGATTTTAGTGGGAATAGTAGATTTTGGTGGCTTAGGTGCAATTTGACAAATGACCATCGCATCTTTTAGGGAAATGAGTTGGGGTTTCACGGCAAGATGCTTTGTCATCACAAGTGTCCTTAACCGTACAACAAATGACGGTTTAATTGTCGTTTTTTATTATTTTTCATATTTATAATCACCATTTGTACTGCGGCAGCGAAGCTACATATTATTACTGTTGCATTATCAAATTTCCAAAAGTGTCATTGTGATATAAAACTGCAGCAACCAAATTTTGATTCTCAACTAAGTAAAGGGTCTTAAGAAATTGGAAAAGAAATTAGAAATTGATGATCGACTTGTTTTGAATGAACCAAGCGTGAAATGATTTCATATTGCACCTATTTGGAATTTCTATTCTAATTCTTCACTTGTGTAGATGTGCCACTTTTTCGGTTTGACTCGTCTGCTTTGAAAATTCTCTTACGACACACTCAACACATTCAACATATTTCAACTTGATTGCTTTCAACGATTCAAATTTTTACTGCTTACTTATTAAATGATGGAGTCATGCGGGTTAGCATTCGGATCTCTAATCTCCGGGAAAATATTCAAACGATAAAGCGTTCCACATGGTAGAATTTTAGGTCCACTTTAATTGAATAGTTGCTATTCCGATCTACCTGAGTTTTCACTCGAGGGGACAAACGTAAAAAAGGGTGAACTTTTTAAATTTAAGAACCTGCTTTGTTGAAATTTTTACCAGTTTTGCCTGATTTAGTAGAACTCGTTTCAAAATTCGAGTTATGAATTTAAGACTTTGTGTTATAAGTTTTTTAAGTTTATATTGTTCATACTCTATATTTTTTTAGTTTCGAAACTAGAAACTGACTTTTGATTTTAATTCTAAACTCCTGTTTGGGATTCTGATTCTGATTTCCTAACTCTGGAGCTAGATTTTGAAAAAGGACAGTCGATTGTCATCCGTATCTCATAATCTTCTGGTATTACAAATGTCAATCATTCTTGATGAATGTGCAAATAATGCAAAATAATAATGATATTTCCTTGAAAAATTTTAAAAGTAGGTATATTAACTAAATTATTAAATAAACTTTGTAAGAGAAACTGAACCAAATACTTCTAAATAAGTTTTTTTCATCAAATATTTTCATCATGACTGAATCATAACTAAAGTATTCGGTCCAAAATGTAAATCAATAGAGCAAAACTTTTATTTTGTGAGGCTAAACTTTTAGAGCAAAACCTTCTAAATTTTTCAAGTCAACTGCACTCATTTTTCCCTACACATAAAGCGCAAAAGATCATTTTATCAACTTTAGGAAGAGACAATTATTTCTCATTTTGATGGAATTCTGGATGCTTTACTAGTAGGATTCGGTGAACTATTTTTCTAATTTCGCAACAGAACAAAACTTTCTATGCACTTAACCAGATTTTTACCTATCGGAAGTCTCAATCATCAGCGGATTTCTTTTTATCTCAGCAGAAGTCTCAATCATTAACTACTGTCAGAGATGTCTTAGACTTAGATTTTAAATTAGCAAAAGTATGAAACAATTATTCCTTCTATCAGCTAAAGTTTTCGTTTGCTTTATCAATCTTCATAAATTCTTATGTGCGGAAGTCTCAATTCACTACATTCCAAAAATGGAATGTCGATTCCTAGAAACAGTTTCTATTGAAACAGATGTTAATTTTGAAAATTTAATTATGTATCTGAATCTAAATTTATATGTAAATTTTCAAGGTGGATTTTTTCCATACAAATCGTAAATTTATCCAACGAAGCTTGACGAGTTTGATAATTTCATCGATTGTTGGAAAAATCGAGTTAACCCGTTCGAGACCGATTGCACACCGTGTGTGCAATGGAATTTTTGTGCCTTTGTCGGAACAATCATACATTGTGAGTTTAATATTGCTCGAAAAAATAATATCCCTATATCAACGGAATCCGCAAAGTTTGGGCAAAATGTATTGAGAATTGATTTTGATGAAAATCAAACAACATAAAAGTTATCTAAGAATAAAGTACTATGAGTCCGAATGTCGTAAAAAGGCCCCCGTCTCGAATGGGTTAAGGAACAAATTGCATACAAAAAGCCGTGCAAATTCGGAACATTCCCTTAAAAATCCATTAATATACCTCCGAGAAGCACAGCAACACATAACTGTATTTCTACGACCATGTCAGTGACTGAAAATTTCTGATAAACTTTGTCTTGAACTGTATTTTTGCCAGCAAAAAATTATATCAAAAAACAGCACTGGTGACTTTTTAGCACCAAATAGCAGAATTTAAGTTCTTCTTAAAATACAAAAAAGGGAAATTACAAAGAGAACATCGAAACAAAGGCTCAACATATAGAATTTCTAAGATGGAAAAAGTATTATTTTTCAATTGAAACTGGGCAAAATCTGCCAAATTTGACCAGATCTAACAATTTCAGTATCTTATTTCGTGTGTGTGTTTATATCATATTTTCAAAACATTCGAGAAGTAGAGAATTCTAGCGTAACATTTTATAAGGGCGAAACTGTCAAATGTAAACAAATTGAGTTACCGGTCATCCTGGATGCACGCGGTTGCACTTTACTTAATAAACGCAGTTTCATCTTAAAATCACTTAAAACATAAAAAAAATGATAAAATTCATTTGTGCGAAACTTCCTGTTGATGCATTTTCGTTGCAACGTGAAGTTACGTCTATTCCAAATGGGGTTAATTTTTCTTTTCGTGTAGGCGTAACTGAGTTGACCGTGTGTGACAAAACGGCCTAATTAGTTCTTTCGTGTAAGACCAAAGGGCGTAACTTCAAAACCAAAACAAAAACGGCCGATCAATTGGGCGAAACTTGCAGGCGTAACTGGAATCGAAAACAAAAAAAAAGGCAAAACTCAAAAATATCTGAAATTTAGTGAAAAAAGTTAAAGTTCTTGATAGCCAATAATAATATAATGCACATTTCTTGATTTTCTTGAATAAAAAGTGGTCAATTTTTTAAATAGGGTTCCGAAATTTCAAACGCGTTTTTTTTCGTTTCGAGCCAACTGCTAGTTCCGCCCGTTTGAACTGTCACGCTAGAATTAAGAAGTTTTATGGGGGCAGAGTAGGCGTTAACTTGATTACAGTACACGTGTTTGTTTTTAGTGATCATCGAAATTGTTTTATTGTTGTTTGGTATTTTCTAGTGAAATTAAGTGGGAAACTGTCGAAAAGTGTTTCAAAAGCAAGGTAGGACGTTTTTCATATCAGTTTCGAATCCACTTTATGAAGGCATCGAAACACACAATTATATATGCTTACTATCTCGGGTTCGTCGCTTAGAAGTATTGATGTTTTCTTTAATCTAAAACGTTCGAAGTTAACAAACAAAAAAAGTGCGTTTCTGGAAACATTGTTTCAAAAATTAGACCTTTTTTTACTTGTTTTTTGTAATTTCTTTATTTGAAAACCTTTTTTTTACTTCTAGTGATTCATTCTCAAGTTTGAGTTATTTTCATTCACCCAATTTCAAACACCTTTCGTGTTTGAGTGAGAAAAGAGTCTCACCTAAATCGAGGAAGAGCTACTGTAAATTATCACACCTTACCATCGTCAGCTTGCAATAGTTTATCACCTGCTTCTTGAACTCACTTTCGCGCTTGACTGTTGCTCGATTTAGCAGCAACACCAGAAGAAAAACAGCTAAATAAATACCCACAATAATGTGGGACGGAACGTCGTCGTCATCGAACACAAAAAAGAGCCCAAACTGTCGTTAATGAATTATTAAAAGCTCCATACCATACCGCCACCTTTTAAGAAAAACTATCGACTTTGAACAGTAGCTTTTGGTTTCATTTACTCGATCGTTAACCCATCTATGCGTTAAATCCATTCAGCCATAAGCGGTTCCGGACAGTTTTTGCCCCGAGTGTGTTGCTGTTCGTAAACTTTGTTTTGTTTTGATGATCACACACAACGAGCCTTTCTAAGTTTTGCTGCCGATCCCCACACCTGGCTAGCAACGTCTCGTAGGAAAAAAGTTTCACCAACAACTGCGGTGCGGTCCAGGAAGTGTCAAGATAAGCTTTATTCTGTGGTGTTACTCTCACTTTTTTCTTGCCTGCTCGGAGATATTGTTATGCTAATTCGCCATGTTCCGCCGTTAGATTAATGCACTAAAATTCACGCCATCCCCAGTTTCCAAGTTAAGACACTCTTCATCGTGAGTTCGACAAGCGCACGTTTAACCCCTCTTAATTCGAAACGAAAACTCTCACCTGAACACTGATAGGGCCATTTCTGGAATGCCCCTTGGCCAACAACACGATCACACGGGCACGAAAATCAATCAATTTCACTTGCCCTGGTTTCTGAGGGGGGTTTCTTTTATTTCTCCTCTGCCTGTATTGACAAAACTTTTTCTTCCGTCGAGATGCGCGACGAATTTCAAATCACCATCTTTTGCCACCGGTGTGGAAGAAGCACAACCTAGAAATCTAAACTCTGATACGACAAATAGACAAAATAGAAAGGAAAAATATCAATTGAAATCACTGATCCTTGCTCTGTTTTCGCGATCGGTCACTCCGAATGCAACCTATAACAATCACAAATATATATTGCTATTCCCTCGCAGGAGAGATCAAGCTCAACATATCTGGAAACCGATAATCCGTTCGAGCACAACTATCCAAGAGCCAGCCAGTCGTTGCAAAATGGCACTCTACTAGAAACACTCAAGTCCAGAAAGTTCAAAGTATCCAAAGGATTTCGCGAGAGCTGCAAATCAATTTTCCAACCGACCCGTACGAAGTTCAACTGCCAACTGATCGCAGTCCAAGCTTGCGATTGCAGACTACACCGCCGACAAGACAAGACAACCGCTCACGGGACCGCGGGATGTGCAAGCAAGCAAGCAGGCAAGCGAGATCCGTTTGTGGACCCCCTCAATCGGCGGAACCCTTCTTCTCGAGTTGAGACCACCGCGAGACACCTCGCTCGATCAAACCGAAAGTCGGATGCCAGCAACATAGGGCCAGGCGCGCGACGCTACATCAAGATTACCGCGTCGCGACACCCAGACGGACGAACGAATTTTGTGACTGCTGTCTGCGCATCGAAGAACGGATCGGTCGGATCGATGCTGCAGCAACATGCCGGCGGCGTGCATGTGCGTTTTCTATGCTGTTGACGTTGTTTTGTTATGATAGGCGCGTGACGCTTGAAGCCGACCGACGACGCCGGCGCACCGGTCTTGCCCTTCTAGGTGCAGCACGTGGTGATGGCGCGCGAGAAGGCGCACCACTTGGAGAGAGTGATCGCTCGGAGAATTGAGTCTCTCCTATAGCAGCTGAAGGTGATCGATTGTTGTTTTTACGATCATTGCTTGTTAATTGGGATGGATGGCTGTTGAACATTACTTAATAGAGCGACCATGGGAAAAATGTAATCAGATTATTCTATTTAGGCCTAGCACAAGTTCCCATCCAAAATTTGGACCATAACTCAAATGTTATAAATTTATTAATATAACTCTTTTCTACAAGATTGAACACAACACTTTTGGGAACTCAAAGATACTAAGTTTGTGAAATTTGGTCCAGCTAATTTTGAGATAAAGAATGCCGAATTTGGGACTGTCATTTTGACACGAATCGGTCCGAATGCAGAAAATTCTCCAGTCTGTGCGGTTGATCTTTTCTTCACGAAACCTTATTTAGAGTCGGAATTTCGGACACCGCGATAAAAGGTTTTGCAGCGGCGTGCAGGGCAAGGTTGCCGAAAAAAAATTCTGTGTTTTTGACAAAAAAAATTCTCGAATGCTGTGATTTGAACCTAAAATTCTGTGACGGTTTTCTGTGACGCTAGTTCAGGAAAATTCATTGCAGAAATCATGTGAAACATCAACAAATTGAAAAATACTTACAGTTTTGATAGAAAAAAATCCTTTTACATTACCTTGTTTTCATATTTTCTTGAATTATAGTCAAAAATAAAAAGTCAAAAGTGGCATAAAAATTTCGTATTTTGGAAATCTGTACAAAATTTAGAAAATCTGTGAATTCTGTGATTATTTTGAAAATTCTGTGTTCTGTGACACAGATTCTGTGACGAAATTTTGCTCAAAATTCTGTGATAATACAGATTTTTCTGTGATTTCGGCAACCTTGGTGCAGGGTCGTGGATCGAGGAATCAAAAATTTGAACAATGGAACTTACCGTCGAAATTTGATGGTAGTTCGTTTCACATGCATTAGTGAGCATTCCCCGATGTAGGTACCTACATGTATCGGACGGATAGTCCTAACTTTCTGAGCACTGGAGACTATTTTTCAGTGATACTACAAATCGGGGCAGATATAGGACCAACGCAAGATCAGGAGGCATGCGATTTGAACCAGCAAATTTGAGGGCCCTTTTTCCATAGTTGCAAAAGAAACGAAATTTCAGTAAAACTTAGCTGTGTCATTCTAAACTTTTCAATACTATCATTTTGTTGGTTCTTTGCAAATATATAACTGAAAGTTTTTATTTGTTTTCTTATTTATTTTTCTAGCGAATACAACAAGTCCTACACTTATTTGATTGGCATCCCACCAATAAACCGTCAATACAATCATCTTTACCAAAGACAATCATCTTGGAAAGCATAATATGACACCGGGTAAACTGTGATCAGTTTAGTCACCTACAACTTTTTACAAGGTATGTAAAACTATTGTTTTAACTTTTTATAACAGTTTGAATAATCAAATGTTTTTGCACTTCTCGATAAAATTATCGAAAAATTTGCCGACAACGTATTGACAATAATTAGCAAAGAATTTAAATTTTGTCAAACATTCGAAATTGGCTATCGATAAGACGGTACCTTTTCTTTGCGAAAATATAGTTGACAGTTTTGTCAACATTATACCACCAAAATAAGAATCTTATTTCGCATATCTAATTGTTTAATTAAAAGTATCGTATTTCCCACGGATAATATGATTTCATTAGTCCTCATGTATTTAACCATAATCAAAACAGCAGAAATTTGGCTTGTCATTCAATGATTTGCGTTTCACACCAAGGCCGGATCGAATCGCTGTTCACTGAATTTCGGTGTTGATTGCTCAGGAAAAAACGGGGTTTGTCGCCTGCTCTGATGTGTAAGCGCCAAATCTCCCACTGTTTGGTGGTTTCTTGGGTACCTATACGAAAAACTTGTGAGAATCAATTTCGGTGCACATGTAATTCTGGCACACAAAAACTGCAAACTCAATCGACTCGGATTGGGGCCGCACTCGTTGTAATCGATTTTAATAGAAAGACCTTTGCTGGGACCCGCCGGACGCCGCGTGTGTGTCACAAATCGATCCACTCACGCGCGTTATGACGTTCGCTGGCACGCTGCGCGGAGAGGTCGTTCTGCGGTCAGATTCCAAAATTGCCAAGAATTGCAGCAGCACTGATTCTGACCGGTACGACAAACACAACAGACCGGGGTCTCCGATCTACTTACTTACTGAGTTCGCAGGAAAAAGTGAACGCAACTTGTCGTCGTCGTTGTTGTTCTTGTGTTTTTCCGATTCGACAGGCCAATGTGGAGTAATTGTTGCTTTTGCCTTCCCGCGGCACCCGAAACGCAACCGTCCATGCTTCCCTCAAAATTTGCAGAGGTTCTTTCAAGAGTGCTGCACTGCGCTGCGCCATAGCGTGGAACAAAACCGGCCCCCGATCGGAAGGATAAGTAAAAAGCTGGTTGCGCAATCGCAGAAAATACCTTCCATCGACTAACCCCTGAAGCTGGTGCTGATGTTGATGTAGTACTCGGGAAGGAGTGCGAATATCAGTTCATGCATGCACGAATCGTGTTACAAATTCAAAAAATTTAGCGAAAAAATAGCTTTTCGAGGGACCCCACGTTCTGCTCTGCCATTCCTGCTGCCTTTCCAATCATCGATTGATCGCAGTAGTCCTAGCTCAACGTCAACGATTCTTGTTGTCCTTAGCAACTCAATCCAATGTTCTTTCTCGATTCAATATATTTTTTTTTTGGAGGGCAAGAATTTCAGGGCAGGGTTGCTGCGATCGATACTTAATGGAAAATATGGAATTGGAGCGCGCTCGTTGTTTTTGATGGCCAGCATGTGTCAGATGTGTGAGTGTGTGTTTTTTTTATCTCTCTCAGCCAAGAAAAAATAACTAATCGCTAACTCGACCAGATCGATCGTGATTGTGGGCGATTATCATTAGGGTCATTCATCAACTTAAATTGAAAAATTTCAGCCATTGCGTGAAGGCGTGCAATTGGTTGATGTTGTCGTTGTTTGTAGGATCGATTCGGGCGACCATTCAAATCGGCAATTAAACTATTATCGGTAAATCACGTAATAGACGGACGGCTCTCGATGATTGGAAGATCGAATCGGATAAAAAGTCATGCTGACTCATGCTGAAAACTTAATTATACATCAAGGGCCAGCTGATTGAAGTTTTCGGCTCGTTTAGGCAGCTGATAGAAATCTAGCCATTCTAGTTAACTTTAATTATTGGGTTTGTAAGTTGTGAGTTTAGGCGTAGGTAGATTATGAGATTTCAAATTAAAATTCAGATTAAATGTTAAGATTTCAGTTTCAGGCTCAGTTTTCAAGTTAAAAACCACCAAAGAAAACCGGGAGAATCATGTTTTTGATTTTGTTGCCAAATGACTTAGAAATGGAAATGGAATTTCGAAAATAAATCATTCGATAATCAATATTTTGGACTACGTTCAAAATAACAAAAATTACAAAAAACCACAAAATAACTTAAATGTTAAAATTGATAAATTAGATAAAAAGGACTAAAATATCAGGAATGCCAAAAAAGAAAAAAAAAAAAAGAGAAAAATTTAAGAAAAACAAAAATGCTAAACATAACAGCAATAACCAAAAAAGCCAAAAGTTCAAACTGACATAATTTAAAAAATATAACAAATTAACATGAATGACAAAAATGAAAAAAAAACAACAAAAATTACCTAATATTAGTGAAACTTACAAAAATCAAAAAAATGTCATAGGGCTTGTGACATAGCTCAGTTGGCAAGCTTCCTGAGCCCAGAGCCCAGAGTTCGAGCCCAAAAGTAAACATCGATCACAGTTGTACCGGATTAGTTTTTCAATAACTGTCCGCCAACTGCATCGTTGATATAAGTCGCGATTGACATAAAGAAGTTAAAACGACTATAATCGAAACAAAAAAAATAAATTAATAAAAATTTCAAAAGATCACAAAAATAAAAAACTGACAAAAATAACCTTATTGAAATATTTTACAAAAAGAAAAAAAAAATAAAAATTTCACAAGAATGCCAAACAAATTACATAATAGCAAAAACAACAATAAAATGACCAAAAGAACCAAAATGAAAAATGGAGCATAACGACAAATTTGAGCGAAACGGAAAAAGGAAACTGGGCAAAATGTTAAAAATGGCAAAAAACAAAAACAGAAAAAGAATTTAAAAAAAATACAAAAACATTTTCAAAAATGCAAAATAAAAGAGTATTTCAAATTAAGATTTCAGACTAAGCTGTCAGATTTGAGATATTATATTGGATTTTCTGTTTACCTTCGAATTTCAGATCCAGATTACAGAATCAGATTGAAATATCGGATTTAAAAAACTAAAAATCGAGTGTTCGGAATATTTCACGTAAATTGAAATGGGAGGTTTGAACTGCAAACAGCAATCATCAATGCGAAATTTGTTTGTAAATATGTCTTGGTTGAGGTTCAATCTGAACTAACGTACATTTACGAATGATTTATCGGTTCCATAAAACTCAGACACAGTCCTTAGCCAACACTCTGTCCTTAGAGTACATTTATCAATTAGTACCAGAAAAATGACCCCCATCCAAGTAGTCGTAGATGGAAACATCTTAGGCAACAACCAGTGATAACTGCGCGGCCTACTGCTATCATATTTACCAACCAACTGTAATTTTAGTGCTCGTTGGATTCCTTCGCCATGCAAAGCAGGCCCTAGCATCATGTTGAAATCTGTCTGTAGATAATAATCAATTATCGTTTGCGGAATGTTTTGGAAAATTGAAAGGTGTCTGTAATGCAGAAATAATTATACGTTTTTGACTCACTTACATCGTATAATTTCATGCGACACATTTCGTAGATACATACCTATGCACGTAAAAGGCTCGCGTGGTGCGATAAAACCAAATTGTATTTTTGGATTCTACTGAGCCTCATTGCACACCATCCCAAGAGAAGGAACACTTGATTTCGCAATAACTGTACGGTGTAGGTGCAACGTTCACGAGTGTGCCATTTATGCGGCTAAGGGTGTATAGTATGTATATGAACAACAATACATTCTTTCGCCACGGGCGGCAATTTGATTGGGACCTCCCTCGAAATTGATTTCGGTTCTTGCGAAAGTCGATCAATATGGGCGCTCGATCGGTCCCAGCCCAGATTGACCTAGTTTTCGTTGGAATTTATGCGATACTTCGGATATCTCTGAACACAGTAACGATGCCATACAACCTTGAGAGAAAGATAAACGATATAATTTGTATAGTCCTACAAGAAATAACGACTGCAGTACGCTGTCTATAAAATCGTAAAATTACTAACATCAAATTGGAGCCAGATCGCGTAAAGTTTACATTATCACAATAACAAAATGACACCTGCCTTGGTTGGTGTACGCACGTTCTGTGCAAGCCTACGCCCAAGAATATTACAACCGCGTTAATTAAAACTGTCGTCAGGGCTGTCAAATTTAATGCGTCCGGATCACGATGGGTTGACCATACCAAATTGAGAGCAAACCAATACAAAAAAAAACGGGGCGCAGCGGGTAGCTCGCAAAACCCCCTAAAAGGTCTCGTCACCTTGTCCACCGACTAAAAAAAACCGGCAAATTCTGCGCATTCTGTGATCTCTCTAGGTAAGTCTCTAGTTTTTGCAGCAGACCTAGGATGTGTGTTGTCCTCAGCCAGACGACGACGCACCATAAAACTGCACCTTTGCGCTTATTGACACAATGGATGGAACCGAAGCTTACTTTTTTGTTGTGGTTCGCTCGTCGCCGCTGGAGGTAATGACAGAAAATATTCTGATGAATGCAAGAGTAAATTCGCTAAACGGATGACGATGATGATAATAATGGTGTGAACCGGACGACTCGCGACCCTCAAATATCTCCGCCTGGGACCCCAAGCACAAGTTAGCAGGCAATCGGCTTCTATGATGGTGCCTCCTTCAATTTGGCCATAAGCCAAACATTCAGCAACAGTAGAGTCGTTTTTTTTTTTGGATGATTGTGAAGAAAGGAACAAAAACGTATTCACCACAACACCAGTCAAGGCACTCTTTGATGATGATGGCAAATTACAATTTTGTATACTCCTCCATTTCTATGGGGTTAATGATTTTCCCTAATCCATCGCTGTACGAATCCATGCATCTACCGTAGCCCCCCATGGGGTTTTATTTGGAAACAGCTCCATCATGGTTGACCTTGGCCAAAGATCTCGTTTTTTTACTCATATACCTATTACATGCAGGTGGTTGAAGAATGATTTTCAAAAGGCAATTAAGAGAGGGTGGTAGATCGAATCCTTGAGTGTCATAACGCCGGCCTTATGCAACGAAATATGATAAAGAGATCAAGTTACGAATCACTCCCTAAGGAAAGTTAATTTCAAGAATGGAACCGACGGGCGTGTCTCGTTTTTTTTGCGGTTAGCCAATTTTTTTTTTCTCTACTGGCTCTCTGACGGGCATGCGTTGTTAGTTACCTAGTAGGTAACCATTGGCTGTTGCTGCTAATAAAGCCATAAAACTAGAGCTCACTAGCCATAACCATAATAATCCTAGCGGTTGGGTGTGCTACGTGTGCTGCGAGTACTAACTACTGGGTTCCGCTTAGGGGCAAGTTTTATTGCCCCAAGGAATATTTTTTTCTGGCGAACTATAGACGAGTCAAATGAATTGACGCCGGAAGGATATTAGTCATAGTAGGCAGTGAGAAAATTGCGCACCTATTTATATGATCTTAACTGGTGACATTTTAGATTAGTTTTGACCACCGTTCAAAAGGAGTGTACCGGATAATCAAAAAGTTGACATTTAATGTACTTATTATCTGCCTTTTAAAAAAAGTTGATTGTCTAATATCTGTCTGAATGATTGAAAATATTTACTAGCTTATCTAACTAACTTCAACGTCCTTTTTGTTTTAATTTCAAAGCTATCAATGTTGAGTTAATCATCCACCATTTTTTCAATCTTCGCTTTGACTCTCATCCGTCCCAGATTCTTTACCCGTTAGGGGCCGTTCAGATACCACGTGGACAGAAAAATGAGATTTTTGACCCCCTCCTCCCCCTCCGTGGACAAGCGTGGACATTTTTCAAACCCCTCCCCCCTTCCCGGATGTCCACGTGGACAGATTTGAAATAGTTTTTTTTTAAATACCTATAATTTGACAGTTAGAAAACACAACTTTTGCCTTTTTTTTATAGAAATGGCTGATTTTGAAAAACCGAATAAGAATTTTCTGATATAACAAAATTTAAATTTCTGAATAATAATATTTATCACTAGCTTTCCAGTAGCTACTAATTGTGTAAACTTAAACTGGAAAGCTTAACCATTTTAAGATTTTTATTTAAACATCTTAATATTTATTCACCTTTAGCAATTTTGAAAGTAAGTATGTCACGTGGACATGACCCAAACCCCTACCCCCCTCTCCGTAGACAAGCGTGGACATTTCCATACCCCCCCCCCCCCCCCCCTAAGTTGTCCACGTGGTATGTGAACGGCCCCTTAGCGTTCTAGGAGTATCAATTTGATTTCAAAATGAAGCTGAAAAGGAAAATCAATGTTCCGAAAATCAATCATTTTCACTGAGCCATGCTTGAATACATTCTGAGCCAAAAAATCAAAGCAGTCGAATTTTCCTTCTTCAACCAAATCATACAAACAATCATGCATGACAACGACGCTTCTGTATTTGAAACACTTTTGCGATACATGATGTGGTAAAGAAGGACGCAGACTATCAGTAACGAACGTCTCGATGCTGATTTCCTTCCTTGACGAATTTGAACCTTCAGGATCATAACTGATATGTATCAGTTTTGAGCGATCTATGTATCTATGTATAGGCTATCAGATGATTTTTTATTTTTTGCTTTGCGTAGGAGGACCAAATCATGACTAGGTAACCGCAATGAAATGTCCAGCATGTGCTACGGTTTTTTGAACATGTGGTCCTGGTATTTCTTCAGATATTTCCTTCTGAAACATTCATGATCGTCTATCAATAACGAACATTATTAACAATGATGCAAGGATAGGCGTTCGGGTATGATTGAGGGAGCGACTTTCAAAATGTATCACCAAGTTTGTCGATCACCGTCGATTAGCCACGTGACGAATAACAACGGTAGCCTCCGATGGGGCATGGTATATTTTCTTGTATCAAGTTAGTGTTGATTTTCGACATATATTCAATGGGTACTTTTACCACGTGCGTATCACAGCACTCGGAGATATCAGTATTCAAGCTAGAAATCAATCCTGATTGCTTTTCTTGAGAGATTTTCCGAACATTGAGGAAAATTATAAAAAATGGCATCAAATAAGAAAAACAAAAATTTCCCTCTCATTTCAAGCTGCCATCATGCATGGCAGCATTACGCCAGGGCTAGAAGTTGGTCACTTTTTAGTAACTTTGTCACTTTTTTCAGGCTAGTCACTCACAAGTTAGTTTTTTGGAATTTGGTCCCTAAAGTCACTATTTTTTATATAATTTCCTTACAACTAACTGAGCTTTTTTTTTAATTTTTCTACTCATTATTGAAAACATTGTATTGTTTCATTCTGTTGAATCACGAATGGCTCAAATTCAGTAAGAAAGATTATTGTTTTGGTTTTGCTTTAATATATCGCTTACACTTAAACATTATATGGATGACAATTGCAATTTAAACAAAAATAGTTTGTCACCTAAAAAATATGTAGTTTTTTGTTTATTTGTGACACTTTACCTACGTTTTGGAATTCGTGTCAAGAGAAAGTAATTTCTAAGTTACACTATTACAACATGTTTAACAAAGATTTGAAGTGTTATGACTTTTAAAGCTTGAATTTGTTAAAAATAATTCTCAACTTAATTTTAAAAAAATATTAATCAAAATCTGTACAGTGCACTTAATCACATGGCAGGAAACGTTCCATGCTTTCAATGCTCTTGGTTTTATTAAATGGAATCATTTTCGAATCATTTGAAAGATTGGTTGTTGTACATAGATTTCGAACCCCTTTTGAAGTTTTCGATAACTTTCAGTAATTTTTGTACCTATTTAGAGGTTTACTGATATATTTTCTACAATATTCCAATAGGTGTTTCTTGGTTGGATACAACATTTCTGAGGTGTTTCTTGGATCTGTTAATTTTTTAACGAAAATGGTAAGAACATCATTTTTTTCTAGTAAATCTTTCTAATGATTGATATGTGAATTATGCAATAAAGTCTGCAGTGAATCTTTTTGGAAATGTTCCATTTTTGTAAGTAAATTCTCTTTGAGTTAGTTTTTAATTTGAGAAAAATATATTCTACCTTGAAGATAAGCCTCGTAAAATTATTTAGCCTTTTTTGTGTTATTGTCATCTTAAGTCAATTTTTTCGCTAAGCTTCGTAAAGTCATTGTCAATCTTCTGTCAACATTTTGTCCTTTATCTTTTTTCAATCTTCTATCATTGTTTTATCACTTTTTCATGAGGACCTCCCAATTTTTAATTTCATGACTTTTTCATGAAATGAAATTCCTATAAATGTAAATCTTAACTCAATTTTGAGGAAATTCTTTAAACTTTTCGTTAAACATGTGCTGGTTTTTTATTTGCATTTGTAGATCTCTAACATATAACTATTTTGTTTAAATTTTTTTTTCAAAGAAAATGGTTAAACTCGAAGTTTTTGTCGGGCTTAGTTGTCCTAGTCTTTACAGTACGATCTTTTGGTTCCCTCCCATTGTTTCTATAGAACTTTAGGATTCTGCGGTCCCCATTCCTAAATTATCTAACTTCATTTAAAATATTCCTCTTTTGTCCAACATATTGCTTTTTTAAAAGTGAGACCAAGAGCCTTCCAAAAAACGTTTTTCATTTAACAGAATTGTCTTTAAAGCGTTTGGTTTTAGATTTTAATGTCATTTTTTAATTTGTTTTCGTTTTGATCTGGTCACTAATCTTACCCTAATTTCACTTCAAAGTAACTTTTTTGCCCTACTTTTTTACCGCATGGTCTCTTCTAGCCCTAATTACCACAGTTCATAGTCTGTCAAATTCCAATGGTAGCGAATGGTTGAACAAAGGCTGAAAAAGTGTATTAGAAAAAATTCTTCAACTTCTCCCATTGGCTACACTAAGACTTCTGTAAACGCTGAAACATGGTTTCAGTTTTTCTTTATTCAGCCAGTATGCTGTAACAGCAATTACGCTATAGCTCAGCTTTTGTTCAGCAAATAACCGTTCTTAAGTAGCCAACATGTTTATTGGGTAAGCCAAATGCAGAAAACCTGTTTTTGAAAGATGCGCTTCAAAGCTTTGTGTAGGCAAAGAGGTATTCGATAAAGTTGGATAGCCCTGGATGAGCAAAGGTATATTCTGAAGCCATGAATGGTCAAAGGAGAACCCGAAAGCTATGTATGGGCAAAGCAGTATTCGGTAGCACTGAATGAGCGAAGGAAGATTAACTGAATGAGCAAAGATGAATCCGCTAGCCTAAATGAGCAAAGAGGTTAATTGCTCCAAAGAGGTATTCGATAGCCCTGAACGGGCAAGGTAAAGCAAGCTATTTGAAAGCCATGAATGAGTAGGGCAGAGAGGTTTTCGATAATACTAGGTTTGACCTGGATAGGCAAAGAAGTATTCTTCAGTCTTGAATGAATAAAGAGATATTCTATAACCATGAGTAGACTTAGACGGGTTCGGAAGCCCCTTATGAGCGAAGATGTATTCGATAGCGTAGTATTAGTGTAATAAGCGGTGATCGAGATGCGATAGAGCTATTCCGGTGATTAAAGAAAATCTAAGTGATCACGTGACCTTGACAAGTAGTGAAATTAAAGTAAAAGATTTTTAATTTAAACTTGATCCATCATGATCATCCTCATCTCAGTTATTCGAAAACAGCCCTATTACATAAGACAAGTCACGAGTCATTTTACTCGAGTGAGCCATTTTGGTATTACAGTAATCGAGTCGAGTCGAATTTCAGTCGAGTAGCTCGACTGAGTCGACTGCTTGAAGGTTCGTGACTCAGCTGTTTCACTCGACTACCGTAATACGACACTTCGCTAGACTCGACAGTGACTGGAGTCGAGTCGAGTTACTCGATTCGTCTTATGTAATAGTAATAGGGCCCATAATTGAATCTTTCAAACTTATTTATCAACTTGCCTTCATATCTAGAAGAAGTATCGCATATATTTCATTTGCTGTCTTTGTACTCACAGAACAGCCCGTTCAAAAATGTTCCAATCATGATTGCAAATTGATCAAAATAGAAACGCATGCCCTTCAGCGACGATCAAGGGTCAACCGACTCTCAAACAAATTCGCGATACAAAACCCATCAAGGGTCAGCTGCCTTCAAAATGCAGCCCAATGAGATCCGGTGAACGACATTCACTGCGCTCGTAGGCTGGCTGACCAGGCTGTGAGACGTAACCAGACCCGCTAGTAGATCCAATTGGCCGTTGTCACGAAACTTGGATCCGTTGAGCTTGGGTCTAAGTCCAACAAAAATTCTGCGACGAAGGCGGCGAACAAACTGCTGCGCTAAATTACGCGTCATAATTGCCCCGGTCTCTATGCAGTCTTTTGACCATCACGGGGTCCGATCGTCCGATGTAGTTGCAAATTGATCGCGCGGGGAGGGGGGCGGAGGCTTTTTAACAGGCAGGTCAAAGGCGTTACGAATTTAACTCTTCGATGTCGAGACTATGAAATTGATCGATTGATCAATTATAGCGCAAGTTCGTTGAATGGCTCGTCGTCGTCTAGGTACCAGACCATTAATAATGCCTGGTTTTTCTGTTTTTTTCTAACGAGCCTCAAATTACACTTTTAGCATAATGGGTGTGTTTTCGCACTCGAACGTCACATCGAGTACTGACAAGACTTAGTACGGTTTTTGACATTGACAGTTTCACAGTAGGTACCCCTAGAGAACGATTTGATATATTTCAATTTGATATGAAAGATCCCCGGGATCTGTGAATGGGTCCATGACATTCATTGTTGTCGGGCAGGAAAATACCACCGCAATTTATCGGAACTCTTCCAGCGCTATGCTGTCAAATATTGCAGTGCTGAAGCGTGATAAAAATGGGATGGTCGGCATCGAAGTTGTTTTTTACAACTTCAACACTTCAATGATCAGGCTAAAAAAAATAACTAAACGATCAACGGGCGCTCAATCGAAGTTGGCGTGGCAAACGCCAATCGACGAGGAGCGCGTGCTAAATCGGCGCAATTAGAGCCTAATGTCACATTAGCCGTAAAAAAGATCGTTAAACAGCTTGGAGTGTTGAAATAAAGCAGACAATCATGTCTCGTTAGTTGAAGTGGACAATAAAAATACCAATTCTACCTCTTTCGAAATTCAATTTACAACATAATTTCTACAACGAAAAGTCTAATGAAATTGTGTTTTCGTTTAACAAAAATTGTTTTTTTTTTTCATTTATACTCTCAACCTAACCAGACACGTTAAACTCGTCCATGAAAGACGTGATGAATCGAGAAAGGAGACAGTCTCGACCAAGAAAAAATTAAGCACAATATTGAAGAATAGCTTTTTTATAACCTTTAACCCATCAACAAAAATTGAAAAAAAAAAAAAATGAGCCATCGCAGTTGGCCTCGCAGTATCAAAAATGAAAAAATAACTCACAGTCCACTTGGATGAGTGAGTGAGAAGTGACAAGCGTGGGAAAATTTACCAAAGCAAACCAAGACCTCGTTCGTGGTCACTACTTTCGGTTTCACGGCTGGCTGGCTGGATGGGTTGATGCAGAATCGGTGCTATGAATTTGAATTTTATTCGTCGGCAACAGCATGGTTGACGGCGACGCCGCAGCCGCAGCGATCAGCGTCTTTGCGCATCTATTAAACAAGTAAATTGGTCTATAAGATACGGGTGCTTATTTCTGAAATGCTGCTTGGAACAGCTACGCTGAATAAAATTTAGGAAAAAAAAACAGAAGCGAGCTGTGTTAAAATTATCTGACAGAATTCAGAAAGATTAAACTATTTGTAGATCTTACACAGAATGATAAGTGATCTCTTGAATAGCGAGAGCTTAAGTTTTAACTGTTTTTTTCCTTTTGTTTCAGTGAAAGGTGAGTTGAATGAACTGTTATCAACAATGCAAACGATTACGAGTAACAACTTTTCAAATTTGAATAACGATAAGGGAACGAGCTTTTATGAAACGTGTAAATAAATGTTTTCGTGAAGTTTTGTGCAACACACTCACACAAATGCCCAACTTTAAACCCTTAGATTTGACTGTCGGATGATTGATTTTTTAATACCAAATCCAAATTCCGAGATTTTCGCGAGGTTGCTTCATTTATTCGTTCGGCCAAATATAATAAAGGTGGTGCCATTATCCCAGTGAGTGGTCCAATGTTTCTTTTAATTGAAACTGTGCACGCAATTGGTTTTTATGTTGCAGATCCCATTTCGATAGATTGCTCTACCTATCTAGCTATAACAAAAATATGTTGGAGATAACTTAAATTTACGCTTTATAAGTTTCAAATTAAAAAAAAATGCTTGACTGCAAGTTTCAAGATTTTTTTCCTTTCAATAATCTATCACAGAACCAAGTTTTGGTATAATGAATAAGGGAGAGGTCGGTTGCAAGTTTATGCCCTTTTCAAACAGTACTCTTAAAAATCAGCGTCCTACACGGTCACCGTTTTCTAGTTAACTTCAACAGATTAACAACGCACCGGCGGTTAACGAAACACACTGCCCAAAAGGTGAAGAGAGTGGTAGTTTAATGTCCACCTTAATTTGACTCAACCCCCGGCCGAACACGTCTGTTCGTTGGCTGTTGGCAAAATATGTTGATACCTGTGCAGGCGGTGCCCCCGCGGATGAATGGAATGGCTAGTCACGTGATTTGGAAAACAAAAACTGGTTAAAACTTACCCCTTGAGTTCCTCCTTCCCCCAGAGCTCTCCTTCCCTTGTTGTTGTTCTGAGGCACCTCTCAGGGTTGGTGGTTTCGCTTGCAGGTATCGGTTCGTTTTGGTGAGAGGGTTCCGCACCGCATATTCTATTGGTGCGTTTGGGACAATCTGATTGAGACGTGCGGACTTAATTTGATAATTTGTTTGACTTTCGGCGGTGCACCTCGCTAATGAATGGGGGTGGTCTAGAGGCATGGGTTCTGGTAACTTAAGCAAAGAAACAAAAATGAAGGTACGTGAAAACGATCCTCGGGTGATATTGAGACAACATACAGTACCGTTCATAATTGTATAGAAATTGGAAGCAAGCGCACTGTCACTTCGACTTTGAACTTCCATAACTTTTTACTCTGATGATATTTTTAGATCAAATTTTTTTGCGTTAGATAGATCAACTATCACACTATTATATCACAAAATTTGAGCTTTCTGGAGTTTGTGTGGCCTGAGAAACAGTAATTTTACGAAAATCGGACTTTTTGGACTTTTCTCATTCAAACTGCAATATCTCTGGAACTACGCAACATTTTTTATTAAAATTTTGCACAGTGATTGTTGAAATATGAAGCTAGCATGTCTGAAGTTTTCGAAAAGTTCTATCGATGAGATCAAAAGTTACGTGAGGTGCAATATTTCAGGCATGAACCTTGAAATGCGATTTCTATAGAATTTTGGACGATTTATGAGAACAATATCATTTCTTCCACCAATCAGACAAAAAATGTCTGGCAAAAGCAATGAAGAAAAGAAAAAATTGAATAAATGGTCCATTTGTGTTTTGAAATCAGAATCTCGCGATATTGTTGTGATTTTTCGGTTGAAATAGATTAACTGGTTGTTAAACAGAGGATATGATTTTCCTATGAAAACATTCGTCCAAAATTCTATAGAAATCGCAATTCAAGGTTCATGCCTGAAATATTGCACCTCGCGTAACTTTTGATCTCATCGATAGAACTTTTCGAAAACTTCAGACATGCTAGCTTCATATTTCAACAATCACTGTGCAAAATTTCAATGAAAAATGTTGCGTAGTTTCAGAGATATTGCAGTTTGAATGAGAAAAGTCCAAAAAGTCCGATTTTCGTAAAATTACTGTTTCTCAGGCCACACAAACTCCAGAAAGCTCAAATTTTGTGTGATAATAGTGTGATAATTAATCTATCTAACGCAAAAAATTTGATCAAAAACTATCATCAGAGTAAAAAGTTATGGAAGTTCAAAGTCGAAGTGACAGTGCGCTTGCTTCCATTTTCTATACAATTATGAACGGTACTGTATGTAAACATCAGACTTTCAGTTTGACGTTTAGTTAACGAGAATATTAACAGGCGCTATCAGGTGGTGCTGCGGGTCATAGTAGGCTTGTAGGGAATATCGATAGAGCTCCGCCGCAGGCCTGTTGTTAGACCTTTTGCTTCAAGTCGTTAACGTCAAGTGTTAACATGCAGGAAAACATATTTTTGAAAAACTTCTTCTGCATTAGTTGCCTTCCAGCTGAAATGGACTGTTCAAGGTTAAGGTGCTCCAAGATGATACGAACCCCATCGGAGAAGGAATGGTTGCCATCAACAAAACGCGGTCAGTGTAGAATGGCAAATCCGTTTTTGAGGTTACAGCGCTAATCGAAAAAAGTGAGGCCTATAATTTGGTTTGCGTCCATCAAGGGTCGAATGGCATGTTTTTTTTTTCGATTTCAAGGGGAAAGGCAACCGAGTGACCCAATATGGGATGGTCACCTTGTCATTCTAGTTCAGGGAGAGTAACTCACAACGGAAATGATATCAATAACACAACAACGCAGCTGATCTCATTTGTCTATTTTGACAGACCGACATGTTTCCTCGAAGATTTTAATCGAGATAGAAAAATAAAATTGCCCATTGGTCTTTTGACGGCGATTTCGGCTCGAATCGGTTCCAAATTTGGTACGATCTCTTAAGGGTTCATGGTTCTGCGAATTGACCCGCATCAACCTTTTCACGCTCTTATGTCGACAGGCAATAAGCATTGATGAATGGTGCGCTGCTCGCAGACTACCGACTTTCGATGGCAACCGTAAAATAGACTGTAGATTTAACTTTTCGACACGCTGAGCCGATGGTGGTGTTACGACAAAGAGTTACGACAAGAACGCAACGAAAGATGTGTCAAAACATCAAGGTAGACCGTTGCTCCCGTTTTGTGACCATTACGACGGGTTCGAATGTGCTCCAGTAACGAACAAGATCCGGATAGTAGCATTCCATAAACATACGTGGATTGTTTGTTTCCGTGTGCTCCACTCGAAAATAAGGGGAACAAAAAAACGTAATCAGTTTACCATCGCAGCAAGCTGGGGTGAGCCTGCTGCGCCTTAGTAACATTTTCAGGGTTGCTTCTACTGTTGCCAGCAGCAGGCTGTGATTGTTTGTAGAGAACCGGAAGAAACGGCCTTCTTTGTTGAACGCACAAAACTTGCTAAAGCACCTCGCATTCCTGTACTTGAGTTTGAGGCAATTGGTAATTGCCATTCAATGAATTGACTTGTTGGGACAGAGACGATGCGAAACCGGCGAATGTGCAATCTCAGAAAATGATGATGATCTTCATCATCGTGTTGAAAAAAAAATCAGGTTCACAGCTGCAGTGCTGTTGGTATGTCGGTGGTATTTACATGGTCGATAATTGTCACACAAAAAATCGAACAGTTGGCATCAAGTTCACCTTGTTCGTTTGTTTATTTTTAAACTGCTGTTTAGCATTTCAATTTTGTTGGAACCAATTTATTTTTTGTTGTTTTTATTTTGTGGTCAAACCTATAAATAAATAACTACGACTTGAAGCTGATTTTTAATTAATATATAAAAAAAAATATCGTTTGAAACTTTCATCCGCGGTTGATCTATGCTTAATTTGATTGAATTCCTGAAATATATTTTTCAGATTTTTTTTAAAGAGAATACTGCATGAAGAACCTTTTTTTTATTGAAAAATACCAGAATTCATGGATAAATGTATTTTCTGGAGAGACTAAAGTAAGCAGAGACGAAATGTTCCGATTTAAAAATTCGATTCTCTGTCAGTGTCATTCCAAGCGAGCAAAAGATTTTTCAAACTGAAACATATGGAATTGCGAAAAAGTTAATTGAAGTTTTTGCGCCAGTCATTTTTTTTAAATTTATTTACGGCCAATGTAACAAATTAGATGAGCAAATCATTGAAACAAAACATAAAGAAATGGAATATTGATGAGCTTTGTCTGTTCATCCAATATAGCAGTCTCGAGAAGTTTTTTTTTCTCAATGTCAATATTGGAGCAACACTGCAGCATGGTGGCTGACTGTATTATTTTGAAACATTTTTGCCAAGGTCAAATAAAGATCTCCGAAATGCCACCCTGTTATCTGTTTTTGTGTCGCTTTCGAAACTCAAAATCTGTAATTAAAAGATCGAAAAATCCTAATTTATACCATCTTATTTATATCTAAGATAAATAAGATAATAGGAAAACATAACCCTTCAAAAATCGATAAATACCATATTTTTATTGGCTCTAGAAAGGTAACTCTAAACTGAGCCAAGTAATATAGACTTAAAGCATGGATCACGCAAAATATGGACGCATTAAAAAGGGTCTATCTAGGAGCTATGTAAACGAAATAAAAATGTTATGTAATCAAAATGTAGGGTTTTTATTTCACTTCAAAGGAAAAATAAGAAAACAATTATTTCGATGTTGTTTTGATGAAATTTCAAACTTTTCGTTAAGAACCACTCATCATTGTTTGGACACCCTATTCACTGACCTCAGGGGCCTTTCACTGCACTCAGCGGCCATTTTGTTCCACAATCTCTTCATCTCTGTTGCATCCCGAGTCGTCCTACCATTCTTCTTCATCTTCTGCTTGACAATTGCCCAAAATTTTTCGATAGGGCGGAATTGAGGGCAGTTGGGTGGGTTGATGTCCTTTTCGACAAAATCCACCCGTTGGCCCAATACCACTGTAGTACCTCCTAGCTGTAGTGTCAGCATGCCAAATCTCGCGAAAACTTTACTGGTCCTTTGTGAGATCTAATGTACGAAAAAAAAAACGTTTTTAAGGCACTCCTCTTTGTACATTTCGGAGTCCATGGTCTTGTTTTTCACAAAAACCGGGGTTTTTTGTCCGCAGCTGCAAATACCTTGCCAGATCAAACACTTTCTTGCCAACGAATTGGAACTTGGCGGGGACATCACCCCGACCAGTGGCTTTGTTAAATTTTATTGGCCAGGAAGCCGCCCAAAATCAGATTTCACGATTTTTGGGTGTCCAAAATTAATTTTCGCCTCGCGGCTTCAAGAACGTGTAACTTTATTGTAACAAAACGGATCGTTATGAAATTTTCAACACTGATGGAGGAAACATTTCCGAACAAAGTACTGTAAAAACATTCCAGATCCGACAACTAGTAGCGCTATGGTATAATAAACAGTGCGTTCAGATTTAGGATGATCCATGCTTTAGTAAGCTTGCTTTGTCGAGTTTTATAATGGCATTTTTGTGCAGCTTGCTTTACTACACTAATTTATTACCCAAAAATGGGCTTGGATACTCGATTCAACCCTTCGTTTGAAAGTTCTAATAAAACTTAAATTATCCAGGGAGTACACACATCTAAGAACGTAAATTTTCAAGTCGTACTTACTCAAGCGGCTTCCTCAGAACATCTTCATTTCCTCCGTCGGGCAATTGATATTGAAGTCGGATAACACTCTTTTGCTCCAAGTTGCAAATGAAGGAGTACCGTGTGTCAATATACTTACTTCGTCGTTCGATCCGGGCACTGTCGACCATCTTGATACAGCTCTGGTAATCCTCGAACACCTCCATAAACTTTTGGAATATGAAGAACCGTAAAGACCGAACTAGCTTCGTAAACAATTTAAACGAGAGAGAGAATTTTATTTAATATTTACATGAGTTACAAGGATTATTTGCTACTATTATACGCCTGCTGCGTTCAACAAACGTTTATGTGGTTTTGAAAGAGTTCAGAAAGCTCTATTAAAACTGTAATAAATTCTTTTCAAGATTGCTTGTAGCTACAAAAAAAAAAAACTAATACAAAAAAATGTTACTTAGCCAGCCATCATTTAATGTACGTACTTCAAAATTAAAACCAGCTAATTTAAACTTAAAATGTACTTCAAAATTAATAGACATTTCAATTTTAAATGAGTTGTAAAAACTCATACATTAGGGTCGGTAAATCCACTACGCATGATGTCGCATTTGGCTTTCAGTGTCGATTTAAAACCTACGCAAACCAATCACTACCGTGACAATTTCTATGGCAACCGTGAAGGTTTTCGGGGAATGTGCGTAGTAGGCCTACGACTAACTAAGTAAGCGCCGCATTCTTTGTCGCTCGTTTACTTAATTAATCAAACCGGATAGACAAACGTAAAAATGTACACAGAAAATTTACGTCAATAATGCATCTGTACATTTGCGGTGGCACCATCTCGTGTGCTTTTAATGGTTCGTTGTGGTCATTTCTCAATCCTATCGTGAAGAATTCGCCGGGTCTAAGGTTGATTAGCGATCTGTTTTAGGATTTTTTAACTAATGCATTTGTTGCTGAAGAAGTATGAGGCAGACATTTTTTCGGTTCTATCTATCAATGGTACCCTTGAAGGGATCTTTCAGGGGGGTGTACGGACAAATTATGTCAGCCAGCGTCGATCTTTGGAGCCAGCCAGCCAGCCACAAGACAAGACAGCGAAAGAGCCGCCATAGTGAAACCTACTACACATTCGTTCGGAGGAGTTTTTTTTCACTTTTCAGTAGAAACCAGACAAGATCTGTCAGGGCCAATCTGATTCCAGTTGGTTTAGTTTATTTCTTTCACCCAACCGTCAACCTTCAGTCAACACAGAGCAACGCAGAGGCCGGCCGAAAAAAGTATAGCAAAAACCAGGTGTCTACTCACCGATCAAGTACGGAGACCTCACGTCTACAGTTCCGAACTTCCACCCACCTTCGCCTTCGCCGAGCCAAGTCGCGAGTCGCGTGACCTACGCCGTTGCTGGCGTTGTTGGTTGAGTCAGTTTTTGTCCATTTTCGATGCAACATCTCGCACGACATCACCTGAAATGATATTGGTACAGAAATGCAATACAGTTGAGAGAGAAAGCGCATGAGAAGGATGCGGTATTAACCTGTTATAGAGCATAGGACGATAACAAATGGATCAAGATCCCGAAGGGAGTACACCAACCGGGGTCGATCTTATCTTTCTCGTTCACAACAACAAAAAACTGGATCATAAACAAGAACCGTCGATGAATATAATCCAAGGAGCTCTTCGAAAAGCACGCCTTGCTTGAAAACAAAAAAGAATAACAAAAACAGAAAGCACGAACTCTCCAAGGGACCTTTGATTGTGCAGGTACTAGTAGTGCATTTGCCAAGGTCGCCGATCCATTCCCCCAAACCTACTTGGCTACTTGGTTCCGTTTTCGACGATCTCTCTCCACTTGCCCTTCGAGTGGAACCAGTAGAAGTGGAACCATATTTTGTTTTAAAAAACGAACACACACATATAGGATCTCAGTGAAACTTCATGTTTCTTTAAAGAGATCTAAATTCTACTTAAGACTAAAGCGTACATCTTTCAAGGATATAATGGCTAGCATTTTACTAATGCTAACACCACCAACCCACAGAAAGAGTACTATGTATGCCGTGACCGAGACTCGATCTCATGACCTCTGGCTTAGAAGACTTGAGCGCTATCCTCTAGGCCACGGTCGGCGGCCTTATTATTATTGAAAACTGATTCCGATTTCTGGGAAACAAACCGGTTCCTATGATTTGCCATGGTCAACTTTTGTTTTGATTGTTTCAGTAAGTGAGTCCTAGTTGGTAAGTTGTTGCTTTTAAGGCTCACTGCTTCTGTGCAGTCGCAAAAAGTGGAGCTAACCCTGAACTATACCAGTGGGTAAAGGTTACTCACTACACAGAATTAAGATGGTGATGACCCCAAAGCTAGGTTTTGCCGTATTTGTGGAACTTTTACAAATGCATAATAAGGTTTTTGAATCGTTTGTATGGTAAAGAATGGAATGGCTTTGTCTCTTAAACTGTAAGCAAATACTATAGCTAAATAACCTTGGTGAACATATTTCAAATTAATTTCTAATTTCTGAAATCTGAATCCCAAGTTTAAATCGAAATCTGAATCTGAAATTTGAAAACTGAATCTGAAATCTGAATCTGGAATCTGAATCTGAATCTGAAATCTGAATCTAAAATCTGAATCTGAAATCTGAATCTGAAATCTGAATCTGAAATCTGAATCTGAAATCTGAATCTGAAATCTGAATCTGAAATCTGAATCTGAAATCTGAATCTGAAATCTGAATCTGAAATCTGAATCTGAAATCTGAATCTGAAATCTGAAATCTGAAATCTGAAATCTGAATCTGAAATCTGAATCTGAAATCTGAATCTGAAATCGAAATCTGAATCTGAAATCTGAATCTGAAATCTGAATCTGAAATCTAAATCTGAAATCTGAATCTGAAATCTGAATCTGAAATCTGAATCTGAAATCTGAATCTGAAATCTGAATCTGTAATCTAAAATCTGAATCTGAATCTGAAACCTGAATCTGAAATCTGAATCTGAAATTTGAATCTGAAATCTGAAATCCGAAAGAAATTCGAAAGAAATCCGAATCAACTTTTATTATAATTTTTTTGAACTGTCTTGAATTTCGAATTTCATTGATTTACTTAACAAAAAATAGATTTTTGTTTTATAAAACATTTGTTTCATAAAAAAAAGTTAAATTCCACTAGAAGTTTTAATTTTTTTTCTCCCCTTGAGTAAGTCATTCTTCAATCTTTTTTCGAAATGCAAACAAGTTCACGGTTTTCTCCTCGACTATTATAAACCCATCATGAGAAACAATGTAGAATTAACAACTCTCAGATACCGATGAAAATTAACTAATCGGTCAATTACCCCGCCGATGAGAACCTTCAAAGTGACGTTTCGTCACGCGAGTTTGCAGACAAAGTTGATGAATGACTTTTAAACTGAACCAAATCACAACAGCAGCAACAGTGAGAAAAAAGGCATAAACAAAAAAGAACCTACCTACTTAAAAAAAGACCATCAGGTAAACCAACCAGTGGCGGCTTCTTTGCAAGAATTGAGAAGCACAGCCTACTCCAACTGTAGTATTTATGTACTTGGTGGACTCTCCTCGCGTCGCGCCGCATTGAAGCTAAAGATGCGCCTCGGATTGCTAAGATGCGCCACAAAAATCTGGGCCTAGATTAGTTGAGGTGTCATCAGGCTGGCACCGGTATTGTTTCTTGCACGTTGCTCCTCTTGATTTGGCCTGCTCTGTTGAGTGAGCGACAGAAGAATATCGTACGGTGGTTGTTCAGTTTGGGGTTTTGTGGTGAAATTTTCGAGGGTCATATCAAAAGAGAATACCGGCGACTGGCGACGCGAACGATGATTTTCCATTCATTTGTGAGCATCATTACAAACCATTCAGCACAAGAGCTGTAAAAGCCGGCTGCTGCTGTTCTGACTTCAACGACGACGCGATCTCGGAATGTCATGGTACTACTTACATTTGCACAACCACAAAGTGCCTCACTTTGGGGCTATATCCATTCTCCTGGCTGGGGAGTTTGCTTCGCGCAGAATGACCCCACGTGCTTACTCCTCTCCTGACGGTGGGTCATGATGGGTTGCTGGTGATTTTTATTTTCGAAACCAGCAGGCGCTGATACCTACAATAACACAAGATGGCGAGGACTGTTTTTTTCGATGGCAACGACGGTGCACTTTTTCAATTTCAAACCATTAGTAATGGCTTGTTAGGCAAGCTTTGTTGTCTATATACTGGGGTTGGAATGACCCCATCAGAAGCACAGCAGGTTGAACGCTTTTCGATTTGCATATCATGGTTGATAAACAAAAAACTGGGCTCACCACCACTTTTTTTCCTAATTTTGTGTTTCTCGGCAAACTGCCAATTGACAGCAAATAAATTGAAAATCCCTGTTTGGTTTCGATTGTTTAAGATATTGTTTACGGTTACACAACAATAATATGGTCAATGATTTATCTATTTCAATTGGTAATTATATAAAATGGTTTTTTCTCTCGAATCAATTCAGAGGCCTACTGAGTTACAGAGGGCTAGCCAAGTTCGAATCATGTGTAGTCTGAGGCAGGCTGTAGACTAGTGTAGACCTTTGTCTATTAGTTCAATAATTAAGGGCGGGACTCGTTTCTCATAAACATTGGTCATAATATTTAAAAAAAAAACTGGAAAGGAACACTTTCGTTGTGTCCTCAAGAAGTGTGATTTTTAGAGAGGTTGTTTTTTTTAAGATAAACCGCATTTAATCGAGTTTTATTCCGAGCACCTTTCAATGTAAATCAGAATGTCAAAAAGTAAAAGATAAAAACGCTCATTGTGGGAGGTAAATCGAATTGGTCCTATTTAGGTTGTATTTATGTATAGCGTTTCAGCACCAGAAACCTGCATGGATTCAAGCTGCAATGGCAAGGTGAGGTACCTTTTAAAATCTCATAAATAACCGTTCTTTAAGTGATCGGTGTTTCTTTCTGGGTTACGAAATTTCTCAATCGAGAGTTCAAACGGCGAACAATTGGCCAAATTCAATGGAATTATTGTGTTCCTCGTAGTAGGCGGTGAAGGAATGATTTTTTATTCGATCAAATTTTTCACAGATTAGTGCAAATCTTTTGATAATAGGCATAAAATTAAACGATCCCAACTTTATTCTACACCGACTGTGCGTGTTTCAGCAACCCTCAAGCACGAAATAAATGTCATAAAGGGGTCGAAAAAGTGTCGGCAAAATTAAGCAATAAAACTTATAAATGATTTTTGGATTTGCGACAAACGGATGATGGGAAGCCATCGAGACTCGAGAGTTCAATTTCGAAGCTCGGCCACCCGCCTACTTTGTACACGGGGTCGTTTCGGGTATGGAAATGAGGTTAAGCTTCGATTCTCAGCTGGGCTGCTGCTGTGGCGCACTGCATAAATGTCACAATTTACCCAATAAACCTTGAAATTTTATGACGAAAACTGAAAGGATCCAGTTTACGATTTTATAGAATTTTCATAAAACTATCACATTCTTAGATATGAATAAGCTGGGACCACTCTCCAAGTTGGGCTGCTAACAGAAATCGAGTAAGACGAGAGAAGGAGGACCTTCTGAACTATCGTAAAGCTAGATGCCATGCGTATGCGTTACTATTTCTTTTTTTTTTTTCGCTCGTATAAAAAGTGACCCATTACTGCACCCCACGGAGGCCGCGTGGTGTGGCTCAGAACGAATGTTTCGGAAAAAAGCAATAAAAACATGACGAATCGTGTGTTTACAGAGTGGACACATTAGGTAGTCAGTGTGTTACCCACAATCACACTGTTCAATATAGCTTAATTTGCATTTTAACTAGTGGCAGCAGCAGTGGAAAAAACGGGGCCCGTACGGAATTTTAGGTTAGTTTTGCCCTTGGCTGTTTGAAATCAGCAGCAGCAGCGATAGCCTGATTAGTGCTGCTCCTTTGGAGCTGATTTATGGGTTCTCAGATTAGAACCAAAGAGACAAAAGACGTGCCATGAAAAGTTGAATGTATCTACAATAAAATAGAAAAAGATATCAAGCTCATGGACACGCTTAGATGATTTGGCATCACTAAATTTAATTAGAATGGCGCTAGAGCGTTGGAGCGGATCTAAATGTCAATGTTAAACAGAAAAATCAATTATATTCTTTGATAGTCCAACGATTCCATTAGCTGATACTTCGATAATCTTTTGATCGTTCTATAAAGGTTAATATGGTGACATGTATGTAAGCTAGACTGGTCCAAAAACAGGGTGTGTAACGGAATAAAAACCTTAGGGACTAAAATCGTTCCTTGGCCTGCTAGAAGACCCCCTGCCAAATTTCAGCTCATTTGGTTAACTCTAAGGGGTCGATCAACGAGCCTCAAGTTTGAATGGAAATTTAAAACCATTTGTTCTAACGAAACGACAAAATCTAGTTTTTTGGCTCTAACTTTTATACACATGTATCGTTTGCTCTACAAATCTGTTTTTTATAATCTAGACGTAGTATTTTTTTTAAATTTGAATTTGAATTTCGTCCAACGACATGAACAACTATTCTCCAATTCATTCGGTCCATGGCAACCGTTCTCCAATTTCTGGGACATCCCTCATTCGCCAGATCACGCTTCGCTTGGTCTAACCACATCACTCGTTGCGTTTCTGCTTGTCTGGTTTCGCGGCGAACACCCGTTTTGCAGGACAGTCGTCCGACATTCTCGCAACATGTCCTGCCCAGCGTATCCGTCCAGCCTTCGCCCCCTTTTGTATACTGGGTTCGCCGTATAGTCAGGCGAGCTTGTGGTTCACCCGTCGCCTCCACACTCCGTTCTCCTGCACGCCGTCAAATATGGTTCTTAACACTCGTCAGTGTGCGAAGGTCATCTTCGAGCAATATCCACGTCTCGTGCCTGTAGAGGACAACCGGTTTGATGAGCGTCGTGTACAGGTTACAAGAGTGTGGAGTCCATAGTAGGCACGACTTCCGACTGGTTTCAATGTTTGCGGTCACCAGTGAGCCGAGATATACAAAGTCTTCGACTATCTCCAGCTCGTCGACGTCGATCGTGACCTTGTTATTACTGGACAAGCGGGCTCGGTCGGTCTCCGACCCGCAGATCATCGCATCCTTCGTCTTGGACCTATTAATCATTAATCCAATCCTTCCTGCTTCGCGTTTCAGTTTGCGGTAGATCTCCTCCATCGCTGCACATAATCTGCCGACTACGTCAATGTCGTCGGCAAAGCAGATAAGTTGACTGGATCTGTTGAAAGTCGTGCCCGCATTTCGGCCACCGCTCATCGAATGTCAACATCTAGCGCCACGTTGATCATCATGCAGGATAGACCATCGCCTTGTCGAAGCTCCCTGCGTGATTCGAATAAACTCGACAATTCACCCGAAATCCGCAAACAGTACTGCGTTCCATCCATTGTCGCCTTTATCAGTCTGGTTAGCTTCCCGGGAAAGCCGTCCTCGTCAATGATTTTTCATAGCTTTTTGGAGGATTTGTCGTAGTGTGAAGATCTGGTCCGTCGTAGATCGTCACTCCGTGAAGCCGGCCTGATAATCTGTTTGCTTGTGGCGTTAGGCGGCAGAGTAGGATTCGGGACACACTTTGTAGGCGGCATTTAGGGCAGTGATCGCTAGGTAGTTCTCACAGTCCAATTTTTCGCCCTTCTTGTAGATGGGACATATCACCCCCTCCTTCCTCTCCTCCGGTAGCTGTTCTGTGTCCTAAATCCGGACCATCAACCGGTGTAGGATATCGTCCAACTTGTCCGGCACCATTTTAACCTTCCCATGCCGTTCGGGTCAATATGACCCGAAGCGCACATTTAAAATCTCTTTATCATCATTCCAATATACTGAAGAACTAGGAATTTTGACAGACCAAGTATGTTCTATGAAAATAAAGATCAAACTAACGTCAAAAAATTGAAATTTGAGTTTTGAAAATCGGTTCATTGGGAAATGAAATACAGCTAAGCAAAGCAAAATTTGGATATCGTTTTTTTTAAAGTTAGATTTTTTCTACCGGAAGATCTGAGATAACGGTCAAAACTTTCATTGGACCCCAACATATCTATACACTGTCGGATAGATGGATTCTTGACGATTTCAAACATCAATGAAACACTTAAATACAGAAAAGCTGTCAAAAGCTATGAGCATTTAAAAAATAAAATTGATTTTTCGGACTTTTCACTTTCTGAACCAGTTTCTGATAACTTGGTAATACATATCGACTTTATTTTAAAATTTTGAGTAATAAGAACAAATTACCTACACAATGAATATAATACCATCAAAATCGGTTAACATTTACAGCCAGGAGAACGAAATCAAACTACAACGCATATTTCCCCGAAACGGATATTTTGCGAACGGCATGGGAAGGTTAATAAGTTCAGCTGCGATGTCCTCCTTCCCAACCGACTTGTTGCTCTTCAGCTGGTGAATGGCTTCCTTAACTTTATTCATCGTTGGGAGTGGCTCCTCTACATCGTTGGCGACGCCAGCTATGTACCTTCCCCCACCGTCTTGGTCTCCTGCATGTGCGCCATTCAGGTGTTCATCGAAGTGCTGCTTACATCTTTTGATCGTCTCACGATTGTCCGTTAGAATGTCTCCGTCCTAATCCCGGCCCATTTTGGTTTGCGGCACAAATCCATTGCGCGATGCGTTGAGACTCTGATAGAACTTTCGTGTTTCCAGGGAACGATCCAGCGGTTCCAGCTCCTCGGGCGTCTAAAAGAAGCTGTATGCAGCTCCAGAAAGCATTTGACTCTTTTATTTATCATGTTGTGGTCAAGCATCGCACGTGGTCGATCTGTGATTGCGTTTGGTATGGTGATCTCCAGGTGTACTTGTGTGGAAGGCGGTGCTGAAAAAAGATACTTTCGTTTGGAGGCAGCAAAATCTATTAGTTATAGGCCATTTTCGTTGGTCAGCTGGTGCACGCTGAACCTTCCAATTGTCGGTATGAATTCATCCTCCTGGCTGATCTGAGCGTTAATATCACCGATAACGATCTCATATTTTGATATTTTGGTTCAATCAGTGCTACGATTTCGAATTTGCGGCTCTTCGATTCGTTGGAGAGTACGTGGGTACTGCCCATGAAATTTAGAGATCGGAAGTTCCATTTTCTAAGTATTCAATCGCTGGACCATTTTCGTTGCGTGGGTCTTCTTCTTGTTCAATATTCGTCGCTAATAATTTTATGCAGTCATAGGCTCGCAAGGCCCGCACTATCTCGCATGAGGACCGTCGTGTCGTGATGTTGCTGTTTTTGGTCCCGAACACCACCAAAACGTTGTTGCACTCCGTACGTCGCCCCTGACATGAATCAACGCTCGGGAGTAAGGCCACGTATTTTAAGATTTCTTTACGAAAAACGACAAAAAATGACAACGCTTACTTAATTCACTTGGATGTAAACAACAGTACGCAGAGAAAAGTTGGTTGAACTCTACATGATTTTTTAAATGACGGTAAGATGAAAAAGCAGCAAAACACAGACTTCCGACAATCTAGTACTCCTCTTTTCTTTGTCATAAGTTGGAAGTCCGGACTTCCGAAGTAAAATTTAGTGCTAGCGCTATAATATGTAGAATACCTCTTATGTATCCTCAATAACTTTTTTTGTTGCAGCTGGTATCATCTGACGGACTTCAAAGAAAAGAAGAAAAACCCGAAATTGTGGAATGTGTAATAGAGTGCCCCAAATTTGTGCGAGAAATTTCAAGCTTGTGAATTGTTATGCGTGCAGGCTTTAATTGATTCTAGGCCTAGTACAAGGTCTCATGCCAAATTTGGGCCAGATCGGATCACGCGAAGGGGTCGCTCAACGAGCCTAAAGTTTGATAGGATTTTGGGACATTTTGTTCGAGAGGAACACGAAAATTCAGTTTTTCATGAATAACTTTGGTCCCCTTCGGCCGATTTCTTTTGAAAAGCGTTGAGCGACCCCTTCCCGTGATCCGATCTGGCCCAAATTTGGCATGAGACCTTGTACTAGGCCTAGGATCAATTTGAGGCCTACAGCGCATAACTTTTTCAAATGTCGGGTCATTTGGAGCACTCTAAAGTGTACACTCAGAAAAATACTATTATGTATGCCATAAGATTCTCTTATGAAGTGGTGCCATAAGAAAAATTAATGAAATTCATAAGATTGTCTTATGACGCGAATAAATTCTGAAGATGAACGTCTACTTCAATGAGAGGATATTGCTTTTCATAAGAGATTCTTATGGAAACAGTAAATCACTTTCTAATAAGAAAAATTCTCGATATTTCATGCTGAAAACATTCACTTTATTGTTTGCCAAATTTGTTTAAAATTAAATCCTTCATGGTCACCATCAGCAGCGCATCAACAGACGGCTCCATCAAAGTTTTTTTTTTTGCCGCATCTCAATCTTCGACCTTTCGTTTTTTGCCGATCAGCTTGCTGAAAAGTAAACAAATAATCTATTTTAGTTTACTAATATATTCAACGTTCACACCAAAAACATCAAATCGAACTTACCATTCCGGAGATAACAATAACATTTAACTTTGAAGGAAAACTATAATAACTATGAACCGGTGATAGCTTCGTACTGTTGGATGATGAAAAAAAACTGATGCTATGAATGAATGTGTTCATCATTTTTTTCACAATGCCGTTTCTTCTATTTTTCATAAGAACATCGTATGAAAATTGAAAGAATTTCATAAGACTCTTATGAAAAATTAGTTTGGACGCAAAAAAGTGGTTCATAAGATGTATCTTATGAAATTTATAATAAGATTTCCTCTGAGTGTAATCGATGCAAGTGCAAGTTAGAGCAAAAAAGCGGATTTGGCCGCTTCGCTAAAATAAATGATGTCAAATTTGTTGACTTGAGGCTCGTTGGGCGACCCCTTAGAGTGAAACAAATGAACTGAAATTGGTCATAGGACCTTCTAGCAGGCCAAGGTATGATTTCAGTCCTCAAGGTTTTGATTTCAAAACGTACATTCATATTTGGATCACCCTGATGTAAGTAAAGATTGAAAAGATCTAACCATATCCATTATAGTGGCAGTGGATGTATGGGAAAAATGTCATCGTCGAATTTCAACAACCGATCGTATCGCATAGTTTTCTTGATTGGCCAAAAACTCTGACCTGTGCAAAAATTCAGCTCAATCGGACTCGATTCAGGGGTGTTTCAAAGGACTCTAAGTTAGGTTTATTGTTGAAAATCGACTTTTTTGTATTTTTTTGGGAACGTTTAAAAAAACCGGTGGATTCCTATAGAATGTTTATTTTATTAGCATGGAAAATGAATCACAAATCGCTCCAAACCTCATGTGATCCATTTAAATGTTTAAAAGGCATTTACTAAGGTGGTCCATTTATGTGCCACTACTCTGACATAACCCAAAGTAATGGAAACAAGATCGTTACACCTTCACTAATCCGATTCGTAATTGGACTGATAACTATTAACTAAATTTGATCGAAGGCATCGTTACATCTCTGAGACGTTTTCAGTAACCTGTTAAAATTTCGACAGATAATAACAATCTATAACGTAGCCGTCATGAGCCAGCATTAATCTTTTTTGACAACCAATGCTGTACCCCACATTTTGCCCTAACCTCGATCAAAGGCATCAGGACACTCGATGCTGCTGCTGTTGATTCATTGGTCGATCCGAAAGAGATGATCCCAGCATTCAACAAACCAGTGGTGAGAGGTCTGAGATTAAAAACGATTGAAGGAAAATGTAAAGCCGCCACGGTAGTTGTTAGATAGATCACCTGGATGGGGCGACACAGCAGTTTTTGCACCGATAAAAGAGGTGTAAAGCCGATTTGCAATCTAACTTTCCAGAGGAACAAATCGGCGGGCAGGCATATTATTTTTCATTGTTATGCAAGGAGAAGGTTTGGTTTGGTAACTCACTGGCTAGCTGCTGCTATCACTTTGTTGCTGTCCGATGCGAAAAAAGTCTGAAATTCAACCCCAGCCCAGTAAGAGGCCAAAGAGTAGAATCATGTTGCCCCAGTTGTTCGAGACGTCGCAGCAGGCGTTTCACATTTTTATTTTGCGCACATTATCGGCAAAAGTCATCTGATTAACCTTCGAATTTGTTTCAGTGCTCCAGTTCTTTATGAGCTCGAGAGAGCATGGTATGCGCCTACTTCGTTCGAGAACAAGCTCGATAGTAAAAATCTATATTAATTTGTGTATTAAATGTAAATTTTAACCTAGATCAAAGTATCGACGACACGTGCTCAAGCTTCTAAAATGTGGTACACATCAATTGGCGGTTGATATTCAAAACTATTTTTCATCCGGCGTTATTGCGTTATTCAAATTTTATTATTATTTTATTAGAAAGTTACAGTTCGCTTGTCAACTTAACAGTTGATTTGTACAACTGGAAATCCTTGAACGTTTCTTTTAGGAAAATAACTACAATGCCGACAATTGTTCACTATAGGAATGATTCGATCACTCCCAGAAGTATTTGGATCTTACCACAACAGGAGGTTGCCGGAAAGTGACTGGCGGCTAAGCTACTCATAGTTTCCGCTTTCCTTGAAAGTCCAAGCCCAGAATCGGTCCGCAGTCCTCAAGAACTCTCCATTTAAGTTAAGCCGTGTGATCACACAGCTGGAGTGAATGCCGGCCGAATGTGTGCTGTACATACATATTATTTTTCTCGGCTCTCGATCGTTCGTGTGGAGATTGAACGCAGTGATTTGATCAAACCACAACATTTCAACCACCAACTGACAACAACAAGGAGAGGAGGCAACCTTGATCATAACCCTCGGATTTTATTCGCGAGATGGCATCGTCACGCTAAAAAGAATGTTGTGTTATTGTTTCAAACGATCGATGTTTGTGTTGTGGTTAGGATTGCCAATGGTAAATGGTTCTTAGATCAACAACAACCGACAAAGTACAACTGTGTAGCTGTTATGTGGCAGGTGTGATGACTGAGGTCAAGGAATCGACTCTTCTCGATGAGAGGAAATTGAATGAACGCGTGCCCACTCAATCATTTTCCATGGAACTCATTTGTTGGTAGGATTTTGGTTTATTTAACTAGCAACAAACTATAAGGACTGCTTCTGCTGCAGGGGTGTGCTGTTGACGAATCATTAGTTAATGAAACATGACTATCAAATAAGTATACCTTCAGTTGCTGTTGCCAGTCGCCGGAGATCAGATCCCGCATGTTCAAGAAAGGAAGTTTTAACTTCATCACTCGCGAAGGAGACGTAGAATGTTGACAGTGGTTCAAGAGAAGATTCGTTAAGATCACAAGCGGTCCCATAAATTGGCAAACATCGAGCGAAAAACATCTGTTTGGCTTGGCGCGCAGGCTGATCGATCCGGGGCCACTCGCGGTAGCATATAGGTACACAGCTAAGAAAATCCGTCCTGGCGATCGACTGTCGCGCATCCAGCTCTTTGCCGACTCGATTTGCGGCAGATCGATGCTGCTGTGATTGGATCCGTTTCCATGGCGAAGGTTTGCCACCGAGCGAGTACACAATGTAAGCTTATACCGGGTAGATAAAACGTGCGTTTTGCGGATCACAGTAAGCGATGCCTGCGGGCGAATGCTTTACTTCGGAGTAGTTCGGAACCAAGGACGCACGGCCTACTATAGGTATACTCTGTTCGGTCGCGGCTTACCTGAGAGTCGTTGTTTCGGTTGAATTTGCAAGATTTTTTAGAAAGTAGGTACGCTTTTTGCCCGAAGAAACTTTTGCAAATTTGCAAGAACCTCAACTCAAACGTATATGGATCTGACTGAACCATGCTTTGTGCATGCGATATTACCCTAAAATATAAATACACATTTTTCATTCAGGGTTGTCGCTACCATTGGCGGATTAAGTTTTAAATTCAATATAATTAGCACGTGCCTGAGAGGTCGTTCGATTATGCAAAAGGCTTCAGTAGGTAGTTTTGCATCAACTCTTTTCTAAACGATCGACAGTTGACTTAACAGAGCGAGAACGATCTCCACCATTTCACAAACCAGGCGCGCTCGATAATTAATAGATATTATATGCTGCGGTGCTATGGCATCACAGTCTGTGCGGGGCTAAGGATAATTGCAACCGAAGCAAGATCACGGATTTCATATGTCCATATAATCGATTGCGGCGCGGTAAAGCCGTTTCGAGAGTCGAGATTGTAAATGTATATCTCCACACGCGCCAGTGAATTAACATTCCTTCCCTCCCCGAATGGGGGAAGGGCTAAGAATCAAACGAGAAAAAAACGAAAACCCCAGTTTGTAGGACGTCGGTTGCCATCGTCGTCTAGGTTCTTGGAGATCACCAGCAGTTTTTTCGGGGAGGTTCTGCAGCATCTAAAAGTGTGAGCCACACACATAACTATTATACGGACAACAACGTGCAGAAACAGAACCTCTGTAGGTAGGTAGTCGAGTTCAAACTTGGCCAAAATGATTGTACCCTGCATGCAAAACAGATAATTATGCACCTGTTCGTCATAAATTGACGTCGAAGGTCGTTCGGTGGTGGATTGGCTTGGAATAAAATGGTGCCCAGTTTCCTTCGTAATAATTACTAGAAGACTTATTTCAGTGTCAACAACGGTGGGGTTACAAAAATGAGCGTTGAAATCGGGTGCATTTGAAGTATAACTTTTAACCTCAAAAAGACAAATCATAAAAATGGATATCTTAAAATCGCTGATAAAGGTTTGAATTTCTTGACCAGTAAAAAAAATTTCTGTGGACTCTAAAAAATGTTAAAATAGAAAAAGCTAAAAAATTTCGAATCAAGCAAAAAAATTGACAAAATTGACCAAATCTACAAAATTGACAAAAATGATTTTTTTTTGGTAATTCTTTATTTGAAACGGCTCATACAATTAAGTTTTAAGGATCCAAACTCGCTTTTTTGTTTTCACAACCGTTTTCTTAGCTAAGCACTTTTTTAGAAGAAAAAGAAGATAGAAAGGGAAATATGAAAATAAAATAGAATTATAGGCGAAGATCGATAGCTTTTAGAAAAAGGTAGATTTCAATTATGTAGTTGACAAAAATGATAAAATTGACTAAAATGACTAAATTGACAAAATTGACCAAAATTGACTAAATTGACTTAATTGACAAAACTAAGAGTTTTAGTTTTGAATTTGACAAAATTGACAAAATTTTATAAAATTGATAAAAATTACAAAATTGAGGAAATTTACAAAAATTGACAAAATTGAAAAAAAAAAATACAAAAATTATCCAATCGACCAAATGGAAAATTTGACCAAAACTGACAAAATTGATAACATTGATAAAATTGAAAAAATTAACGAAATTTACAAAATTTACAAAATTTGTTAAAATTCACAAAATTTGTTAATATTGACAAAATAGGTGAAAATTCACAAAATTTGTGAAAATTGACAAAATTGAATAAAATTTACAAAATAAACGAAATTTACAAAAATTGACAAAATTGACGAGATTGACAAAATTGACAAGATTAACAAAATTGACAAAATTGACAAAATTTACGAAATTAACGAAATTGACAAAATTGGCAAAATTGACAAAATTGACAATATTTACAATATGGACAATATTGACAAAATTGAAAAAAATACAAAAAATGATACAATCGACCGAATTGACAAAATTGACAAAATTGATGAAATTGACAAAATTAACGAAATTTACAAAATTCACAAAATTTGTTAAAATAGACAAAATTTGTTAAAATTGACAAAATTTGTTAAAATTGACAAAATTTGTTAAAATTGACAAAATTTACAAAATATATAAAATTTACAAAATAAACGAAATTTACAAAAATTAACAAATTTGACAAAATTGACAAAATTCACCTAATTGACAAAATTGACAAAATTGACAAAATTGACAAAATTGACAAAAATGACAAAATTGACAAAATTGACAAAATTGACAAAATTGACAAAGTTGACCAAATTGACCAAATTGACAAAATTGACAAAATTGACAGAATTGACAAAATTGACAAAATTGACATAAATGACTAAATTGACTAAATTGACAAAATTGACTAAATTGTTAAAATTGTCAAAATTGACTTTATTGACTTAATTTACAAAATTGACAAAATTTACAAAATTTACAAAATTGACAAAATTGACAAAATTGACAAAATTGATAAAATTGACAAAATTGACTAAATTTAAAAAATGACAAAAATGATAAAATCGACCAAATTGACTCAATTGAAAAATTGACTAAAATTCACTAAATTTACAAAATTGATCAAATTGACTAAATAAACGAAATTGACCAAATTTACAAAATTGACAAAATTTGTTAAAATTTACAAAATTATCGAGATTTACAAAAATTGACAAAATTAACAAAATAGAGAAAAATTGACAAAAATTGACAAATTTGACAAAATTGAAAAAATTGACAAAATTGAAAAAATTGACAAAATTGAAAAAAAAATGACAAAAATGATAAAATTGATCAAATTGAAAAATTGACCAAAATTGGCTAAATTTGTTAAAATTGACAAAATTAACGGAATGGACAAAATTGTAAAAATTGACAAAATTGACAAAATTGACTAAATAAACGAATTTGTCCAAATTTGCAAAATTTGCTAAATTGACAAAATTTGTTAAAATTGACAAAATTTGTTAAAATTTACAAAATAAACGAATTTTACAAAAATTTACCAAATTGACAAAATTGACAAATTTGACACAAATGACAAAATTGACAAAATTGACAAAATTGACAAAATTGACAAAATTGACAAAATTGAAAACAAAAATGATAAAATTGATCAAATTGAAAAATTGACCAAAATGAACTAAATTTGTTAAAATTGACAAAATTAACGAAATGGACAAAATTGTAAAAATTGACAAAATTGACTAAATTGACTAAATTAACGAATTTGACCAAATTTACAAAATTTGCTGATTTGACAAAATTTGTTAAAATTGACAAAATTTGATAAAATTTACAAAATTAACGAAATTTACAAAATTTGACCAAATTGACATAATTGACACAAATGACAAAATTGACAAAATTGACAAAATTAACAAAATTGACAAAATTAACAAAATGGACAAAATTGACAAAATTGAATAAATTTTCAAAATTTTCAAAATTGACTAAATTGACAAAATTGACGAAATTGACTAAATTTAAAAAATGACAAAAATGTTAAAACCGGCCAAATTGACTCAATTGAAAAATTGACTAAAATTCACAAAATTGACAAAATAGATAAAATTGACTAAATTAACGAAATTGACCAAATTTACTAGATTTGCTAAATTGACAAAATTTGTTAAAATTGACAAACTTTACTAAAATTGACAAAATTGACAAAATAGAAAAAATTAACAAAATTGACTAAATTGACTAAATTGACTAAATTAACGAAATCGACCAAATTTACAAAATTTGCTAAATTTACAAAATTTGTCAAAATTGACAAAATTTGTTAAAATTGACATAATTAACGAAATACAAAAAATTACAAAATAGAAAAAAATTGATAAAATTGTTAAAATTGACAAAATTGACAAAATTGACAAAATTGACAAAATTGAAAAAAATGACAAAATTGACTAAATTGACTAAATTGAAAAACTTGACAAAATTGACAAATTTACAAAATTTACAACATTTACCAAATTTACATCATATATCAAATTTACAAATTTACAAGATTTACAAAACTTATAAAATTTTCAAAATCTACAAAAAATTTAAAAATTTACATTTTTTTTAAGATTCACAAAAAATTTACAAAATTTACAAAATTTACCAATAATTTACAGAATTTACAAAAGATTTAAAATGCACAAAGTTTACAAAATTTTGTAATTTTTTTTTGTCAAGAATTGTAGATTAAAAAAAATTAAATTGAGTAAGTTCAATTCAGCAAAATTTTCAATAGGTGTCAATCAAAATGTTTCGGCTCGATAAGATTTGTTAATAACAACTATTTCGACTAACTGATTGGTAACAAAGACTCTTCAATTTATAATTGAATATCAGTCAGAATAGCACAGATCATAAATCTTCCGAAATCGGATTACTGTCAGCTGATTCGTCATCCTACTGTTTGTGTGCTTGACGTTCTCGACAGCCATTAAACATTTAAGATAAAAAAGATCAACGTGAGAATATAAACATATCCTAAGCGACGATCCTCCACACACAAGCTTGTATAATTGCGCAAAATTAACCTCCAATTTCCGGTATCCGGCTGACCGGCAAACCGGCCATTTGTCGGTGCCTGTCCATCCATCGTCGTCCATCTGTCTATCGATCGCAATCGATCGTCAATACATAAATACTTAAGCACTTTTGGCATTGAACACCCTTGAGATATTTGCATCATGTTGAGCCACAATATGTCAATCGCTGATGTGCCCCTCGTATAGGTGGCTGAGACTACCCATGTGCCGTTTCGTGATCTACCTATCATCCATTCCATCGCTAAACCGTTGCTAATGCGTGCTGCTGAGCTACAGTACAGCACAGCCTGCTCTTTAGTCAGCAGACACATATTTCTCAATCTTCCGGGGGCTACTTTGTTGATGGGAAATCCTCCTCATGCACTTAGAAGAATATTACCAATCATGCGTTTGCTTCACTTTTTTTAAATCTTCGAAAGGTCACAGTAGGCCAAAGTGTTGAAGTTCAAACTAGCCGCTGACCACGTTTAAGGGAGTGAAAAAACCCTCTTAGTCAGACTCAGTTGGACCAAATGTGTAATAAAAACATCCTTCTTCAGAGGTTAATCAATGGATCGTTTCTGTACTAAATTAGACTGCAGCCAATTGTACACCTAACCTTTACATTGCAGAGCACTCGGGAGTCGGTCTGTAATTTGGTTGATCCGAAACCATACGAATGGAGAAATATAGAACTAAAAACTATGCAGGTTGCCAATCGACGACAAGATCACATCATCCGGCTTCAGGTGCTCAGGTCTGATCTGTTCATTGTGTAACGGTTGTGTTCATGACTGAGCAGACCTTGAGATTGAAATTAGAAAGACAACAACTCATCTCATCTCTTTCATCTTTTGATTTGCAACTCGCCTCCCCTCCAAGTGCGCATTCTAGAGTATCGATATGCATGCAAGAGTTAATCTGCGATTGATCGCAGTCTCATACAGATTTGTTTATTGTTGTTCTCGGCGATGACGTTTCCGCGGAATTAATAAAGATGTTGGATTGAGCAGTTTTATTGTCGTTAGACATACAGCTCGAAATAATTCAATGCTATCGATCAGCGATCATCTTTGGATGGATTGTGATGAGTATCCTTAATTGGCTACACGATCATAAACTTTAGAAGGATTTATGTAATCTGTCGATAAATTTAATATTCCATGCCCTCCCACATTTTTTGCTGTTAATTCAAACACAAAACTGAGTAATCATTTTGTTATTTTCTTTATTGTATTTTCTTCATTTCATGTCATTGTGCCATTTTTTTCATTTTTGTCACTTTTGTAATTTTTGCAATTGACACTTTTTTATTTTTTGTGATTTCGCCATATTTATCATTTATGTATTTCATGTCCTTTTAGCTATTTGAGTCTTTTTTTTACCTTTGTCATTTTCGTCATTTTGCCAGTTATGATCATTTTGACATTTTTTAGACCTCCTTTGTTAAAAAAAAAGGTAAATCTCAGTCGTCAGTTCAGCTAGCTTTTGCTCATTATAATGAAATCCAAAACAGAGAGCAAAAAAAATTTCGTGACATAAAAGGTCAAATCGATCATGTTTATGCGATATCATTAAAGTAATTTTGCGGCACACAAACAGTCTGCCATACGTACATGCATCCATACATATGTCATTAAACCGATTTTCTCGCACTTGATAATGTTTCATCGATCGCACTTCGTTTGATAGCGAGTAGTACGTCCGTCAGTCTGTCGAATGATTTAATTTAAGTTACCGGCCTTAGCTGCTTGAAAATCAGGCGAAAAAAACCCGCTCGCTCTGATCCTGCTCCTTGACCAGATGCGATCCAATTACTCCATCAGCTCAATGGACGCTGTATCTGTCAAAATCGCCTCCGAGCTCTATCTAATATGTTTCTTGAGAAAGGCAACTCTTTAGAAGACATAGGCCTAGCACAATTTGATGGCGCTGATCTCGACAAGTTCATCTAGATGACTTCTAAACTGTGCAATGGTACATAATATAATCAATACCAAGCTCTGGAAAGATTCAAAAATCTGTATAGGACTATTATGGTCTTGCCTGTACCACTACGATCGCCGGCACGGCCAAAGTCAGAGCAATGTCAAAGAATGGCTTCTTAAACTGGTGCACAAATCGATATGCGTTTCCATGTCGCCTTCTCCTACAAGTAGACCTACTATAACAAATATCATACGCGCAATTTGATTAGCCCCTTGGCTGCGACGACTACTAGATGCAAAAATGCACCGTTGACCCGTTCGTTTTATTCAGAAGGCGCAGCAGCACTTTGAATCATTCGGTCTGGCCACGGTCCACGATTTAAAATCCATGCAGCATAACTGGTAAATATACGATCTCAACCTCAAAGGTCCCCGTGCGTGATTGATGCACGGTCAATCAACCGCACTTGCACAACCAACTAGAACTGGATGCATGAACCGCGTAACTCACTTTTGTGTCATAAATGTGACCGAACATTCACTTCGGCGGTAATGTGTGTTTGGCCACGCGCAAAAGTGCATGATTATTCATTAAAACGTAGTTTTATCATTCTTTTTGACGGGTTTCTCTGGTGGTGTCAGTCGGTACGGTAGGGAGTGTATATTTCATTAACCTGGCGTGGTACGAATTATTCATGTCAACCTCTAAAATCGGTGAACGAGACTGGTGCCCATGGATCGTGGACAATTCGATAAACGCATAGTGGAAGTAAATTCTAAAAAAAAAAACGTCGCACGAATTAAATTGCATTCATTTTATCGTGTTCTTTTCAATTCTGAACTAATGATGGCAAAAATCATATTTTTTGGTCTGCCCGTAAATCATATTTGACGTATGGTCTTTTTTAGGAATAAATTGGCGCTTCAAAGCGTACTATACAGAAGAATTGGACATAAAAATGGACCAGCTGTGTGTCATTTTTGTCATTTTGATATTTTTTGTAATTTTTGTCATTTTTTCCATTTTTCTCAATTTTTTTTATTTTTGTCAATTTGGTCTTTTTTTTCTTTTTTGTCATATCTGTCATTTCTGTTATTTTTGTCATTTTTGTCATTTTTATCATTTTTGTCATTTTTGTTATTTTTGTCATTTTTTGTCATTTTTATCATTTTTATCATTTTTGTTATTTTTATCATTTTTGTCATTTTTGTCGTTTTTTTCGTTTTTGTCATTTTTTGTCATTTTTGTCATTTGTGTCATTTTTGTCATTTTTTTGTCATATTTGTCGTTTTTGTCATTTTTGTCATTTTTGTATTTTTGGTGATTTTTGTCATTTTTGTCATTTTCGTCATTTTTGTAATTTTTTTTCATTTTTGTCTTTTTTGTCATTTTTTTTTTTATTTTTGTCTTTTTTGTCATTTTTGTCATTTTTGTGATTTTTATCATTTTTTTATGTTTTTCATTTTTGTGATATTTATCATTTTGATCATTTTTGTCATTTTCGTCATTTTTGTCATTTTCGTCATTTTTGTCATTTTTGTCATTTCTGTCATTTTTGGCATTTTTGGCATTTTTGGCATTTTTGGAATTTTTGTCATTTTTATCATTTTTGTAATTTTTTTTTTTCATTTTTGTCTTTTTCTCATTTTTGTAATTTTTGTCATTTTTGTTATTTTCGCCATTTTTGTCATTTTTGTCATTTTTGCCATTTTTGACATTTTTGTCATTTTTGTCATTTTTGTATATTTTGTCAGTTTTGTCATTTTTGTCATTCTAGTCAACTTTGTCATTTTACACGTGCAGTTGCTAAAACCGTAGCTACCACCAAGCGGAGAATAGCTGAAGTACACCACCAGCAGCACATGAATGCATGGAGCGACCCCTCGTTAAAATTTAACCGTCAAAACAGTGCACGTAAACATAAACAACGCACATGCACATGCTATCGGGTGGTTTCGCAAGTGGGTGGCAGACAAAGTTCAGTGCATAAAGTTCAATCAGAGGTCATTCGTAGTTGTATTTTAACTGTTACCTAAATAATTTGGTAAATTGCTGCTTAATTATGGAATTGGTAGGAAACGTCAAAACGTACGACTGGGGCAAGCTGGGAGGGGAGTCATTTGTGGCCAAGCTGGCCACCGCGAATGACCCGAACTTCCGAGCCGATCCCAATCAACCGTACGCCGAGCTGTGGATGGGGGACCACTGCAGCGGTCCGTCGTATATTCGTGGCTCGGGGGAAGAACTGGGAAAGCTCCTGAGTCAGGACCTGGTGGGAAACATAGGCCCGAGTCGGGATCGGCTTTCTTATCTGTTCAAGGTCCTTAGCATTCGAAAGGCGCTGAGCATTCAAGTTCATCCCGATAAGGTGAGTGTAATTTTTTTTATCGAGTCATAACTTTAAACTAGTTAAACTTTTTTTAGGCCGAAGCAGAAAAGCTCCACGCTCAATTTCCAGACATTTACAAAGATCCCAACCACAAGCCAGAACTGGCAATAGCTTTAACAGAATTTCACGCTATGTGTGGATTTCGCCCCTACGAGGAGATTTATCAGCTCGTATCCGGATGGCCACAACTTGTACAACTGCTTGGTGAAGATAAAATACGACAGTTGAAATCCGGAGGGGAAGATTCTCTCAAAGAGCTATACTCCAATTTGATGCATAGTAAACATGAACAACTGGAGCAGTGTATATCCAGTATGGTTGGTGACATCAGATCGAAATCGGACCGCTCATCACTGGACGATTTGTTCCTGCAGTTATACAAAGATTTCTCAACAGATGTTGGTCTGCTGTCCATCTATTTCTTGAACGTTCTTCAGTTGAAGCCTGGACAAGCGATCTACCTTCCGGCAAATGTGCCTCACGCTTACCTCTCTGGCGACTGCATCGAGTGTATGGCTTGTTCTGATAATGTAGTTCGAGCAGGGTTAACGCCCAAGTTCAAAGACGTTGACACCTTGTTGAGATTGCTAAGCTACGAGGGCAGTCCAGCCGATTCCAAAATTTACCAGCCGGTTCAACTAGATGGCCAAAACCAACCCTATACTAGGACCTTCATTCCGTCTGTGTTAGATTTCGCAGTGGCTGAGTTGAAAATTCCGCCCGGAAGCTGTTCTGAATATGTCATTGGTAATCGCCCAAGCGGCTGTATTCTGTTGATTTGTTCTGGTAAAGGACAGCTGGTCTGTTCTGGAGGTCAGCAAATTGAACTGAATTATGGAAAAATTGTGTTTGTGCCTGCCAAATATGGCGTAAATTTAAAATTAGTGTTAAAGGATGCAAGTAGCGAATTCGTCGCCTATCAAGCCATGAGCAATGATTTCTGAATAAGTACCTAAACGAAGAAAATGTTGAAAATGAACTAGTTTGAATGATATAATACTGCCTATGAGGATTACTTTTTGTTTTTATGTTTACTTTTCGCTCGGTATAAAACGCAAAAGCACTGGGGATGAATTGAGTCCAGCTTTATTTTTGGTTGTTATCTTAATTGCAATGGTAATCAAGAATAAAATACCTGTTAGAAAAACTAGCTGAAATTTATAATCATGTTATTTCAATTAAATGAAGAACAAACCTTAGATGTTGTTTAACAACTTCTTTTTCAGGATATACTATAGTGACTTGAATTAACGGGTGTCGCCATAAGTTTTGGGTTATGGTAAATTTTTGTCGTTATTGTCATTTCTAACATTTTTTTCTTAATTTTTATTATTTCCTTCATTTTTTGTGATTTTGGACCTTCTTAATTTTTTGTATGTTTTATGAATTTTCAATCGTATTATTACCATTTTATTTGTTTTCCGATGTCGATCCAATTGACAATTTTATACTAAGCATATTATGATCATTCTAGTGCTTTGGATTATTTCTCTTTTTTATCAGTCATTTGTGTCATTTTGGTTCTTTTATGTTATTTAGATCATTTTAGTCGTTTTGATAACTCTGGTAATTTTCATCATTTTCGTTATGTTGCTAATTTTAGGCTTTTGATAATTTTAGCCACTTTTGGTTCCATTGAACAGACTCGTCATGTTTCAACTTTTGGTCAAATACTTAAATTAAAATGCACTTAAAATTTAAGCGTGTAGCTTTACCACAGTTGAACTATTAACAACCCGCTGAGAAAAGTTGTGATAAAGTCGCTCGAAACTCCGACCAAATTAAACCGAATCCGTATTTAGCAACGAAGCCGTGATAAACAAAACTGGCTACTGGCTCAACAATTTTCATGTTCGCCGCAGTCCCACTCGCGTTGCCAAGTTTGCTGGATGTATTCGTCGTTGGTTCGCTCGTTCCTTCTTTCGATCGCATTTTGTAAACGGTTTCTGCATTGAAAATTGTGTCTCAAAATCATGTTTTCTTTCCGTTTTTGATATTAGGTGAATGTTTAGTATGAAGCTGTAACATTGTGGGTGATTGAAGAAAGGTAATCGCACCTGTTTTCTCCCAAATAGATGCACTTTTCCGCAAGGAATGTGCAACGAACAGAAGCAGAAGAAAACAACAGTCAGTATGAAAGAAGCAAAAGAAAGCAAAGAACCGTAGTTCGTGTCTCTTTTTTATTGTGCGGATTTTTTCCTTCCACACCATTCGTGCGTGATTATTGACTGTGGACTGAGAAAGAGAGGGAGAGAGAGGTCGATTGGCTGGTTACGCTGGTTGGCGGTTGCAGCCAGCGATGCCACACATACCGATTTTCCGGTATTTATACCGATTTTTGAGCAAAATTTTTACCAAGAATCGGTATATACCGATTACCGATTTTTGGCAAAACATACCGATTTCATGCCGATTTTTTAGATTTTATCTAAAATTAATTCCACTTCATTCAAGCTATCTTCGTAAAGGTCCCGTAGAAAGGAGACAAAGGTCGGTAGCTGGCGTGGCATAACTTTGATCTGTACAACTTTTGAAGTATTCTGCAAAGATCTCTACGGCTCACTCTCATAATTCGTTCAATTGTTCGCGTTGTTATGTTTCTTTGTTCTGTCAAATGATGCACTATTATGGTATTCAACCTCAAAGCCAATGGACTAAGCTCAAGGCTGATATTTGACCTCCTGCGACTGCCAATAGAAGTTCCTTAAGGTCAATCTCAATTGACGATCGCATTAAAGCTCTTGTCTCGTGAGATGCTAACTTTTCAAGGAAATACATACACTGTTTGAATATAATCAGAATCCTTGTTCAACTCGTCGCCAGGTGGAGTATGTCAAGATTTGAAGTGCAATCAGATACACGGTATTTAATCACTGATAAGCTGATGTAACTCTGGGCTCCCTTTTCATCAACCATCATTTCAATAGTTAGTGATTATACCGTTGATAGTGATGGCGCTAGTAGAATAGGAAATGCTCACACAGGAGCCTATGGTTCGGGAATGATGAGCTAGATGTCGCCCACAATTTCTGGGCGATAAAATATTCTTTCGTTTGCTTAAGGAATTACATCAGTTTATTAGTGATTTAATATCATCGGTATAATTTTCAATCCTTATGCATGCATATTGTTAGCCAAATAAATTATATCATAAGTACCTAAACTGCAGAGATCGCAGAATTAAAGACCACGCCAGGCAAAATGGGTTTCAGTTATAGTAAAACTATGTGTTTTTCTTTTTCGGAAGAACACCTTCTTTTAGAGCACATCTCTCATTTATTTTCGCATAAAATTCTTGGATCTTCATATGACTAATGCGTGATTTTTCATAAAATAAAATTAATTATATAATGGCTATTAAAAAAATTGAAGCAACGACTCTATCAACTTTCTGCAATCATTTCTTTCTCTAATCGCTAAAACTCATATCTAATACTAAAAGCTGAATTGGCCAGATTGGCGATAATCCATCAATAAAACGAAGAACATCAACTTAAGCCCATATTTACCTCGAACTTCAAAAAGCCATTGGATTTGTAAGTGCTTACTAAATTGAAATTTCGACTGACCTGGTTGTATTATTGCCTTAGGGGGCATCCATAAATTACGTAACGCTCCTAGGGGGGGGAGGGAGTAAGCTCGATCGTTACGAATTGTGACAAAGGGGAGGGGGGGAAGTATGCTCATCGTTACGTAACGATTCTTTCCTTAAAAATTTCAGTTTCATCGCAGCTATTTTGATGTCATGCTATTTTAGCAGAATGATAAGCAAACGAAAATCAGCTTAAAATTTGTCAGCTTCAATATGATGAAAGAGGATTGTAACTTTTCCTTTTTAATGATTGTGAGATAGATTCCTTAAAATGTGTATTGAATATCCGTAAAATAGCTGTTGGAAAACCGAATATTCGGTACATTCATCTCCAAGAACTCAATTCAACCTTAAGAAAGGAAATTTTACTATTTTTTCTCAATTGATTTAAAAAATGTTATTTTGATTATTCCGACGAATATAACTAAGTGAAGTATATTTTGAGTAGCAAGTTATGCTCTTTGAACAAAATAAAGTAAACAAGGTAGATCATCAGTTAACAAGCACAGAGCAACTCGTAATAAGACATTCAATTTATTTTATCAGAGAATTATCACCAATGAGTACTAAGAAGCGATTCTGATCGACGATATTAATTTCGTTTCAAAGAACGTTAAAAAAAATTCTTTTTTTTGACCTTCGAAAATCAGTATTTTAAAACATGAGAAAATCGGAGGAGGGGGGGGGGGGTTATTGTCAGCGTTATGTAATTTTCATAGGGGGGTACATCAAAGCGTTACGATTTGTGACATACGGGGGGAGGGGGTAAAAAAAGTGCGTTTTTTAGCGTTACGTAATTTATGGATGCCGCCTTATCGAATTTATCAAATTTATATCCCACTTTAGCCAAGCATCAGAGTCTCAAGTTTTTACTATATTTATATGCCTAACCAACGTGTAACCTGAACGTGCTCGCTATGCCCCTATTTTTCTTATCAAACGGTATCTTTAAAAATTAATTCCTATTCAGTTATGAGTACTGGAGAGACACACTCATTGTGGATTTTCTGCTGAATTTTCATTTGTGATTTTTGCTTTCGTCAGCAAAAGCAGATAGTTTTATAATTAAAAAAAATGTACAAGTCGTAGCAAACATAAAGTTCTGTTGAAATGTCAAAACCGTTGTTTTGTGTAAACTTGTGTTACCTAAAACCAAGTTACGGAAAAAATGCAATAATATATGCTAAAACACCCCGCATAATCAATTACAATATATAGAGAATATTCTATATTGTCTCTAAACGTTATCGTTTATTGTAAAGTGAACAGTATATGTACAATAACACAGACCATATTTACAATCTGTATTATGATTATCTGTTAAAGTACCATATGGGGAAAGGGCTGTTAAGCATGTTTACCATTCAAAAAGAGCGATTTTTTCGAACAAATATTTCATGCTACATTATTGGATACGGTTAAAATATCATCCACTTTTGGCGAGCAAAACAATCTACCTGAATGTTCTAGCTACGTTGGAATACAAAATCATAGATTTCATCAACTTCAATGGATATAGTTTGCTTATAGTAGTTTGTAGTAAAAATAACGCTCAATCATACGTTCCGCATATTGTAAAATATTTTTAAAAAGAGCTTCCCTGTACCATAACCAATATAGTTCCAATTCTTTCCCACAAAAAATAAAATAAAATTAAAAAATTTAAATGTTGAGATTTTTATTTTTTATTTCTGATATTATACATGGATTATACAATCTTACCTATTTGTGCAGATCTGCATTGTTCAGCCTTTCAGTAGATTTTTTTTCCGCTCTCCGCTCAGCAGAGATCTTTGTTTCTGTAATTTCATTAGTTTTATTTAATCTCACTAGTTTTTATCGATAATATAATATAGTTTTACTTACTTTTCGCGTTCTGTGTGTTTTTCTCAGCGTGATTCTTTTTTTTCGGAGCCATTTTGAACACAGTTTTCAGTTCCGAACCTGGCGTGGGGTTGCCGACACAAATTTTAACGAAGTGAAGTGAAAATTAGCAGATGCTGAACCCAAGAGCGAAAAAATGCATAAGCTCACAACTACATCTTAAAATAACAATATTAGTTATTATCCGCAAGAGGTGAAATGATAACGACTTGTCTAACTCATACAATGTTGTCAATGTTGTTTTTTTTTTAATTTAATGTCTAATGCTAAGAAAATATAAGGAAACTTTGTCGTACACTGTTAGAGTCCTGGATAAGGTCCAGAGACAATATTCAAAGGTTGCAAATTTTTATTCTCTTATTATACTATACTTACTAAATCATATATCATATTGTCACTGTCACTGATACGATCCTGTCATAATTTATTGAGGTAATAAAATTTTGAACATGTATAATGAAATGATACTTGGAAGATATTTCATACTGGTACTGCTACCAATATATTAAGTTAATAGTTAGTACTATATCCCCAACTGTTTTTAATTATGCGGGACATTTAGCCAGCTAGTTTTGAACTAAAAATGAACATTCATAAGAGCTCTTAGACTTGCTGTTTATTGCAAGCTTCTATTTAAAGAATACGTTAGGAAGTTGAAAATGTAAGCATTTTTGAATATTCACCTCAAATACCGATTTTCATACCGATTTTTAGGATTTTCATACCGATAAAAGATTTTTTTGGGTTTCAAAATACCGATAGAAATGTGGCATCACTGGTTGCAGCATTGCACTCGAAATTTGCTCTCCTCTCAGCACAACTCATCAAAGGTTTCGTTGGTGTGTGTTACGAATAGTGATCGGATCGGGCTATCGCGGCTGTTCGGGTTGTAAAGTGCTTCGATTTTTGTAACTTTTGGGCGATGAATCTTGTGCCAAATTCAGTGAATGTTTGTTCAAACGGTGCATGAACTTGTGCGTCATCAGGTGATCATAGTGGTTTGTTGAAATTTGCATGACAATCGGGTGAAATTGCGATTTTAAGTTCACAACTCGGTTGTGCCGAAGTGAGCTTGAGAATCGGTATAAACTGTGGCATCTTGCAACGCAACCTTTCCAGAGAGAAAGGAGAATGCGAGAGTGAACTGTGCTAGTGTTGAAGGAGAAGAGAGAATGGGTTTCTCGGATCGGAGACGAAGCACTCAACAAATGTATCGGGAAAATAGGGCTGGCAGATACTTGCATTTTGTCAGATTTGAAGCTTTAAACAAAAATCGTAAAAAGGGCTCGAAATTTGAAATTTGGTTATAACGTATTTGTTTATGCCGAGTGTTGAACTGGTGCACCACTAGGGGCTGTCAAACTGTTTGTTTATTCGGACGGTGTTGCACTGGTTTTGACCTGGTGTTGCACTGCTATCGGGCGGTGTTGCCCCGAAAATTTTGTCAGTGTTGCTGAGTGAGTGAGTTAGCAATACACTGGCGACGATTTGTGTTTGTTTTTGTCTCGAACGGTAGAACACTGATCGAGAGGAGAAAACAAATACGGTATTAGATTTTTTCAATCATCTTGTTTGGTGATTTCTCGTTTGAAGTTTAAAAAAATTATCAGTTCCTAAAATTGAATTATTATAACCGCAAATTAACTAAGTCACTTGAGTTTTTTTTTTAAATGAGGGTAGCATAGCAATTATTGATTCAGATTGTTGGTGAAATCAAATGAATGCGTTTATCAATTCATGAAATCTGAAAATCTGTAATTCAGAGAACACGAAACCAAGTACCGTGTAAGAAGTGGCAAGCCTGAAAACAATCAATCATGTGCACGCTCGGCTAAAATCCCGAGTCGATGGGGTTGTGATAGAAAAACAATAGAGAGAGATCAATAGTGGACAAGGATCACATGCGAGATGTACATGGAATGTATCGATAGAAGATCTAACAGTCGACCGATGGAGCTCTCGACTTGATTTGATAATTTTCAGGTACAAAGATGTATTAAGACGAACTCAAAACATTATATTTGATACAAACCTGTTATTGTATCACACTGAGATTAGTACGCTACTACGCTACGCAATCGAAACAGTTACGAAGAATACAAAACAATAGAAGATGCTATCAATATATTCCCAGTGCTTGATATACTTCAATGGTTCAATCAGTCGAGCAGAGGATTACGTACAATAGTTTGGTTTTAATCTGAAAAATTAAGAACGGAATGCTACCATTTTATTTATTGGAGGGTCTGCAGTACGGAAACTATATACAGCTGCAACACAAAAAGAAATCAAAATATAAAAACTAGCAATATAATACTTTAAACAATCCATTCGAATCGAAGATTCGTCCTTAAAAGGATTATATTAAAGTAATGGGGATCTAACGAAGCTTCAGATATAAAATATGTAACGTAAACTTAATTATCCACAAGCTAAACTGTCCCTCCCACTCCAGAAGAAGTGTATGGGGTTGATTGAAACTCGAACTGCAGCAAGAGCCAAGAATCAGAAACTGGTAACTTTGTTCCAGTTAGATTAACGAATAAGACTGCACATTTAATATCAGAGTATGTACAAAATTTTTGTCGCTCTCAAATCCGTCAAGCCAGGGTACCAAACTCTCAGCAAATTCACATTGTTGCAAATCTAACGGTGTAGCACAATTGTTACTGTACTGTAGTATGTAAAGCTACCAGGATGCTCCATGGGAACGGTGAGCTGAGCCAGAGAGAATCGAGCGACAGACAGACAGTTCCACAGCCCCACAAGTTCCATCCATCCAGTCAACCAAGTCGCAACAAACCCGGAGTAAATTCCGTATTCTGCTCATTGTGGGCAAGAGTTACTACGGCGAGTTTAGCTAGCTGGCAGCACCCAACCGTATAGGGGGAAAACGTAGAAGAAAAAAATAGGCAGGTTGATGATGATGGTTGTCGCCGTCCTCCCTCAGCCAGTAGAGTTAACGGAGAGCTGCGTTAGTTAGTCGGAGTCAGTCAGTCAGTCAGTCATTGGCCAGTAGTGTGGTTGGCAGCAAAAAGCAGAACCTTTCCAACGCTAGAATTCGTTGCGCTTCTTCTGATACCAAGAAATTCTTAGTTCTTTCTTCTGCGCTTTTTTTTTGAGTGGTGTAATTCTCTGTAGCCGAGAAGTGAATTTTTTTTTATCTATGAGTGGTTGAGGTCATAGCAGAGATAGCCATAGAGCTAGCTAGCTGTAGTATTTCGTGTAATTCAGAGTTCATTGGTGTTTTTACGAACACAGTTTTCTCACGGGGGTGTTTGATAACGACGCGAACAAATTCGGTGTATGCTGCTCGATGTCTTCATCAATAGATTCTTGTGGTTTTGATCTGTTGCAGGGAGCTTTTGCACACTCCAAGCTCTTCGGTTGAGGTAGCAGTTAAATGTAGTGAAGAAAAAAGTTGGCCACGAATCCATTTGTGAAACGACAAAACTTGAGCCCTGAGCATAGTTATCGAGCGATGTAAGTAGGGAGGAATTCATTCATTTCTTCCAGCAAGAGCAAAAAAAGTTAAATAATCGTGCGGAATGCTGTAAACAATTGGCATTCCACCTCCGCAATTGTACATCGGCGAACATTTGAACCAAGCATACCTATCTCTTTAAAATTGTTGAAAAGTGCAAACACTTTCAACCTTGTTTTTCTACGCTTGTCGAGTTGTTGAAAGGAAGTTGCGTACGAGAATCAGTGTGTGTGTGTTTCAGTGCGTGTGTCTGTACGCTTCTAGATCTTCTAGATATCTCAACAATGTCGTGTTGACGACAACTTCGTTGGTTGTTGATGATGATTGTTGTGCTCTGGCACAAACTTGAGTAGTGCCACTATTCAGACCGTTCTCGATTTTCAAGTTTTACAGCAATAATATAATTGTGTAGATTGCATACCTATATACCATACATACATACACACAGGCAGGTATCATCATTGACATACAAGCTTTAGCGTAAATCTCCAGCATAAAGGAGGGGGTGGTGAAGAAGAATTCAACTGGCACCCTCTGCAGTTGCGGGTGAAAGAATAATAACTGTAAGGGAGTTTTCTTGGGCAGACCAAGAAAGTGGAAAAACCCCGAAGCAAGAAGAAAAATCGTACATGTGCGGTGGAAATCAAGGGGTGGCAAGCAAGTGTGTTGTAGCGTTATTCGCTTTGTGTTTGGTATTGATTTTCGCGAGTGTTTTCCTTACAACCGCATGATTACATCAAAAGTTGTTGGCTGAGGTTGTAAAAGTAGTCTCCATTTCACTCAACCCATCCAAGTGCGCGACCAAGGAACGAGGAGAAGAAAACCAGATCCAGAATCCGGTTCTTCTCCCCGCGCGTCTGTCGAGCTGGCTACATGGAAGAAGTACCCCGACAGTGTTTTAACAACAAAAGTTTGTAACAAGAAAACACCGGAGTGACCGGAGGCATCACCAATATACAGTGAAAGAGAGAAGAAGCAAAAAAACAAGTGTAGCGCTAGCGGAAGTTGTGGAAATCGCTAAGAATAGTTCGGTGTGCAAGTAAATTTTCAAGTTCCGGGGGAAGCAAAAGTGTGAGGTAGCAGCCACTCCCGGCAACACAGGCCAGCTGTGACAATGTTTAAATGCATCCCCATCTTTAAGGGATGCAATCGGCAGATCGAGTACGTGGACAAACGGCACTGCTCGCTGCCGAATGTCCCGGAGGAGATTCTACGTTACGCTCGGTCCCTGGAAGAGCTTCTGCTCGACGCCAACCACATCCGGGATCTGCCGAAGGTAAGTTTTTGTTCTACTTTCTTTTTTAATTTCTTAAAACAATCCATTATGAATTATATTTTGATATTTTTAAGTGATGAGAAAAACTCTAAAAACCCGAATGGGTTTGGTTCATAACTACCGATAAATCTGTGCGTAAAATTCTAAATGCCCCCTTATGATGTCATCATACGCAACAATACCTTGCACACAAATACACTCTGTGTCAGACGGTCTCAGTGCTTGGTGACAAGGCTTAAGTACCGTCGGACGCCGTATCAGTCCGTTGGACACACAAAATACCTACGGGCATTCATAGCTCACCGTCGTCATCATCATCATCATTGCCATCCTATGTATGAGCGAGCATTGTTTGTACCCAGTCAGCGTCAGAGACAAACATATCGGAATTGCCGTGAAAAGAGGGTCAAAATCATTCACATTGCGCCGCCTCCTGGCCTGGAGTCTCCATCCAGGGCCAGTTTAGCCAGTAGTGGCTAAACGTGGTGTGTAAATGTTTAGAGTTTCACTTAGTCGCCATCGGACACCAGCACTAGAAACTAGAAACCTCCGGACTTGTTATGTGTAGGTACGTGCTCATATGTCAAATAACATACTCTCTGATATGCTAGAGGCAGAGCGATATTTCATTTTCGATTCCAGTCGGTGTCGGCGAAGTTTCGCACAGACCCCAGAGTGAGCACGAACACTACTGCCACATTCATCGGAATTAAGCTGCACCATATATGTATCTACAATAGTACGGCTTGTTGAAGTTGGAACCTTGAGCGAAAAAAAACTGCATACGATTTTATGACACTTTCAACACCGACAGAAGAATATGAAGTTTGCTGAAAATATTAAAATTCTCAAAAAATTACCCATCATCAGTTCAGTTGGGCAATAAGATGTACACAAATATAAAAAAACATCCTCCATCAATGTGGGAGTAAATGTTACTGCCCATTAGTTTATCGTTTAAGTTATGTTAAAAAGATAAACTTGAAAGTTGCTTATACTTGTCTTTGGGCTGATATTTACTTACTTGTTTGTTGTTGATAAACATTGATGGCATAATATTAAGTCGAGCTGAATAGTATGTACCTTAATTTTTTTCAATCAGTGTTTGTGACAGCTAAAACTTCGAACAGCGAAAACGAAATTTGATTTTTGCTACACACCCATTTGGCGCAACCCCTTATAGTGTAATTTTGATGCGTTATCGGATAAGACTGGGTTAACTCCTTTTTCGTGTAAAGCCCCTGTATACCCTTTTTTCGGGTACATAGGCTTTTCTCTGATGTCGGGTCAAAATTACACATTATTTCAAACGCTTGCGCTCTATCGAGATGTTAGCAGTTATTTATTGTTTAGAATGTTTCATGCAAGGAAAACAATTAAACAAAATTTACCAAAAATATGAAATAATTTATTTTATATTTGCAATTAAAAGGCACTGGTTTTTTTTAACTATTGTTGATCAGTTAGAAAACATTTTCCGGACAAGTGGCAACGAGATACAGAAGTCTGAAAAAAAATTGATTAGTATTGGGCAACTGCTCTAGCAAATTAATTCAAAAAACTTACCTTCAGCTCAGAGGAGAATTACGAAGATGTATGCCTTCTTATCCGTCGCTTTCCCGCTAGATACATATCCGTGGCTCGTCATTACCGTTGAAGTAGAAGATCTGGAATATTGTTTTTCAATTGGATTTCTTCGCATTTTTGGAATTCCGGGCCTGTGTAACAAAAAAGATAGTTATTAAACTAAAATTAATAAATTTAAGCAAATTCAAACATTTAAACACTTACGATTATTCTTCTTGTCCCGTTAGTTTCACCAGTAGTCGAAAGTTTGTTTTGGAAAACATGACTACTAAAAATATTTCAAGTCCTAAAACTAACCGACTTGAAGCGTTTGCGGGCTGTATTGAAAAAAAAAAAGTGTAAAGTTGAATCATCACAATGACCCATCTTTTGACAGATCTCAGCGGTTCCAAATAACGGGTCAATTTTAGTAATTTAAAGTGTTCCGCCAAATGAGTGTGTATCGTTATCGTTTTGGGTATTTAAAAAAAAACCAGATTTCAAACGTTTCAAACCCTTTCGGTACACTGTTGAATGGAAATCCAAGTTTAATTGTTATTTCTATTGTTGCAAAATGTGGATAAATGGCATTCAAATATTATTATAATTCATGTAGTTTAGTTTAGCTTATGAGTGAATGTGCTATGAGCAGTGTCTTGTCCCTTCCAATTTGGTAGTGTCGTGCCTAGGATTGGTCGATCTTGGATCGATCCTTGGAAGATCGATCTTTTCAACTCCGATTTTCGATTTTTTGGATCGATTCTTCGGTCAAGAAAAAATCGATTAGATCGGTTTATTTTCGATTCGATCTTTCGATCTTTTTCTCTCATTTAGGGAAAATAAGGGCATAATGGCTACCTTAAAGAGAACGCTTATTTAAGTTGAAAAATAATTAAAAAAATTTAATTCATTTCAGTACATTTTATTCTAATTATTACCAAAACCTTGTGAATTGGTTGCATTAAGGTGTTTGTGATCGATTAAGATTTAAAAAAAATTGATATAATTCGTCAAATTTAAGTAATAACAGCGATTTTCCAAAAATTACTTTTTTTAAATAAATAAATTTGATTTTTTTCTGCATATTTTATTCGATATCTCTCATATACATTAAAAAAATCTTAATAAATATATCTTGAAATAATTTTTTTTTAAACTCTAAAATATTTCTTGTCAGTACATTACTTAAAAAAAATTAAAGCATTTCCGAGATATTTGGATATTGATTAGTGTTGTTTCAAAACACTAACTCCGGTTCACCTTTCAAAAAAGCGCTGGAAATTTTTCTATTTTGCATATGCATAAGGATTACACAAATTTGAAATTTTGTGTCTTTATTGCATATTTTCAATAAAAAGCATTTCCCTCTTGTTACAAATGAAAAGATCGATTAATCAGAGATCGATCTTCAAGCTCCGATTTTTTAGCTAGATCGATCCCAGAACCGTTCATTTGAATCGATCTTGGAGATCGATCTTTTCCCGAAGATCGAACAATCCTAGTCGTGCCCCTTGGCACATCGGAGATGACAAGGAGAACAACTAGCTTTCGGGGAGAGGAAAATCAGGCGGTTGAGTACAGCATGCACTGTTTGACGGAGGTGGTTTTACGTTTGGTGAATAAACGCTGATTGTAAGACGTGAAATTGTCTTTGTTTTATTGGAATGAGAACCCAACTATATGGAAACGAGATATCAATTTGTTCTCGCTACTTATGATTCACGCACTAATTGAACAGGTTGGAAATCGCATAACACTTTCACTAAAAATCTAAAAACATATACCGTCTAAGCTAATTTAGGGCTTTATATACTGAATAAACGTTGAAAATTTTAAATTAACACTCAATACACAGGACCGAGATGGGAATCGAACCCGAACCTCTAGTAGATCTGCCGTTTCCGTCTTACACACATGATGATTTGGCGCGCTGGAATTTTTGTTTAGAAATATGAAACCTTCCCAGAGTAATTACAAAACATCACTTTCTGAACACACTATGAAATTATTTTTTGCTTTCTATGAAAAGTGAAAAACATAGAAATCAACACGTCCGAAAACTTCGCGTTGCCAAAATCGGATATTTTTCTTCAACTTTAACATTTAGGCAAATTTAGATTTTTTTTGTTTTTTTTTTCTTATTATGTTTGTTACTTTTGTTTGATGTAATTTTTATTCATTTTTCAGTTAAATTCAGTCTTTTATTTCCATTTGTTTAAGAGTTTTACGAAATTAATATACCGTTTCAATCAGACGAGAAATAAAAACGTAAATATCTTTTATCTCATTTTTAGATTTTTTTAGGTTTTATTAATGACGCTGCACCATCATTGTGGCGTACGTGCTCAGTAACTAGTATGTAAATTTTCAGCGTTTAATAAATGTAAAATTCTTTCAAAAATAAGAGTGGACATTTATGTGACCAATCTTTCTTTTTAATTTCGAAAACAGTTCCAACTATGTTGTTTTTTTCTTTTTTCTCGAGGGATTTTAAGCAACAATGGCTTATTAATTCCGACAACGATGTTGCATTATTGGCGGGCTTCCTTGTACTCCCGTCAGTAGTTTTAATTTTAATAGTAATAAATAAAATCATTGGCATCAAAGTAAACTTCAATAAAGCTCCTTGACCTTGTGCAACCATATGTAACCTTAAGGCTACCGTAATTTCAACAAATATAAATAAAATAAAATAAAATAAAGCTCTTGCTTTGCAGACTACAATACAGAGCTCCAGCAATGATCCTTGTGTTTATGTTATAAATCCTGAAATATTTTTCCCGGAAAAAAGTAGGCTGATTGAGCCTTTTCATCTACGCGTACAAGCAGCCTAAAGATGTGCTCTCTGAAAAATTCAGTTTCATTGCCTTCATTGTAATCAGTTATTCCTATTTATTCTTCAAAAAAAGAAGAAGAAAAAAACAAACCTGACAAATTTATCTAAAAGGAGTGTGAATTGCGGAAAACGCAAATTCATTCCCGCTACTTCTGACTCATCCTTTACGTAAGATAACTAAATCACCCAGGGTTAAACTTCCTTAAAAGTTGTTGTTACGACTTTCCTATCTATTTTGTGATTTCCGCTGAACTTTGTGCAAAATGGGTACATAATGTATCGAGTCTAGAGTTTCTATTTTACAGTCATTTTTGCTTTGCCAGGAATCGGGAAATCTGTGTGTAATTTTCCTGTGAATTCCCGAGTTCCGGGGGAAAATTTGAAACTTATTTCAACCCTCTGAATGCATGTTAATTTTAAAGAAATCATTGCCAATAATGCAATATCAATATGAATGCTTTATGTACACGCAGAAAAATAGAAATTAGTTTCAAAGGAAAGTGCCGCAAAAACAAAGGATTTTTTCCTTTGATTTTGGGACAAATAAAAATTCTTTTGATTCAAATGCATTTTCTTTTGTTTCGAAGAAATGCTTTCCTTTGAATCAAAACTTTTTCTTTGTTCCAAATAACATAATGCTTTTGATTTAAAAGCCTTTCCGTTTAATTTTATGAAATTTTCGTTTATTCCAACGTTATTTGGGTTTCAATTTTAAAGCATTTGTTCTTCAATTCTATGTTTTGTTTCTAAAAATTCTAGTACTACATATATATTAATTTTCGTCCAATTGGAAATGAAAAGACATAACTTATGGTTAAAAAAAATTATTTATTTGTAAGTTCATGTTCACACTATCGATTTTTCCAGAGTTTTGAACCGGCACATCTGTAAATAAAGAGGAGAACAAAATGTACACATATATGTAAAAATAAAATAAATTAAAAGTATTTATTGCCTGAATGGAAAGTACTTACTGGACGATGTTTGTTGGCGGACAGTACCTTTCGAACAACTCATGAAGGGTTTTGACGCCAGATGTCTTCTTGGACCGGATCGGAAGCGATTAGTTGGATGAATGGTTGCCCTGAAAAAGTTTGTTAGGTTGACGGTATATTTGAAATTAAATTGATTTTGATAGACCTACCTAGGAGTCCACTATCGTTTGGCCTCTAGTTGTCAAGACTTTCCTACGCCGGATCTTGTGATTCCTTCCGGTGCTGTCTGACTGTTGCGCGGCAGGAAGATGAAATGGTCTGACTGGTTGTCGAAAAAACTTCTCGCCGACCCGTTCGCTAAACAGAAGCAAATGAAGATGTGTCGACTGTTTGACGAAAAAATATTTTGATTCAAAAGAAAATTCATCTAAATCAATGAATTTTTACATTGATTCAGAGTCGAAAAAAAAATTTCTTGAATTTAATAAAAATTTGGAACATTGGTTTATTGAAATAAAAATTCGGTTCAATTTAAAATTTACTTGAATTTAGGAAAATGGATTTTGTTTCAATGTACATGAGGTTTTTGATTCAAAGATGTATTTTTTTTATCTCAATGGCACTACTTTTCGCTGCGTGTATGCGTGAAAAAACGCTATCATGTTACAGAGTTACAGTAAAAGGGCATGCTTGTTGGTAGATTTATTACTTCGATTTAGTTGCCACACATTAACACCAAGTCCACTTTTTTCGTTAGCGAAATTGAGCATGTTTTTTTCTTGTTTTTTTTTAATTCTCTCTATTCTAGATAACGATGTCTTTTTTCTATAGCAAAATGTTGCCATGATGAATATTGATAGAGTTGTATGAGAATGTTCAAGTTAGTTGATTTTTTTTTCAATTTATGACGTACCATCAACTGGGGCATCATGCAAAACTTTTCAACTTCAATGGCTTCTAAAATAAGGTTGCCAGAATTTTTCCCACTCCCGTCCGGGCCTAGCAATTCCGGGCATTTTTTTCAAAAAAACCTGGCAAAATCCGGGCATGGATTTCAATTTTTCAAATCCAAAAACCGGGCAAAAACCGGGCAAAATTTAGGTGTTATTATATATAAAAGCAAAGAAAAAATGCAAAAAAATTGAAATTAATTTTTTATTAATGTAATTGCAGACTTCCAAAAACTGTTTGGAACACTTAAATATTTAAAGGTTTATAAAAGTGAATCAGCGAAATTATTTGAAACAACCGTTGAAAATTTCCATACCGTTAATTGATTTTGCTGAAACTTACTCAAAAACTTTGATTTTTATTGGTTTCTTTGTGAAAATTGTGAATAAATCCGGGCAATATCCGGACTTTTTTCACGATATCCGGGCAACCGGGCCGGACCGGACTTTCTCAAAATTTTGCATCAAATATCCGGGCAAACCCGGATAAAACCGGGCAATCTGGCAAGCTTATTCTAAAAACTTAATGTCCACAGATAATCATACAGCTTGAACATCAAAAGCTTTAAGGTTCATGATACATTAAATTGATTTATTGATCAGAAAAATTATATTTGTGTTTTCATAAGGCATAAGCACCATAAACCAAAAATTGATTTGGTTTTGTTCGAATTAAATTTTACATTTTTTTCTGTCTAAATTGTTTTTAAAGAAAAAGCATAAGGATACTGCATACATTTAGGGGTAGAAAAATACTACCAAAAATTCTACTAGCTGAAATCGTAAAAATTAATTTTTGGATAGATGAAATTTGGAAATTAATAAAAGCGTGAGGCAAATCAATCATATTCTAGCATATTGAAACGAGATTTATAAGGTGAATCTTTGATTTGCATTTGGATGCATTTTTGCCCAGACTGGTAACTGAATTATAAAAATATCTATTAAAAAAAATTTGCGGTTGTCGGAAGAATATTTTTAAATACAGTGTTTATATAATGAAAGCAATATAAAATTTGTAAGTGATATAATTAAGCCAATCCGTCATACTGGGTAAAGTTTTTACGGAATCGAAAAATGTTAAAATGTGTATATCTATTGCTGATTTTTCTAAAATTTTCTATAGGTATCTAAAACTTTAAAAAACTATCTCACAATGTGAGAAAGTATGTCATCATCATTTTGTTATCATTAAATGATAACTTAATTACATTAGGGTAGAGGCCCCTAAGACAACGGCTTAAGGAAGCTGTTTTCATTATTTCAATAGAATTGCCTTCCATGTTGGTTTAAAACTGATGTTTAGTAATTGAACTATATTTCCAATTCTGTTTTGTGAAACTGTGTAGGAAATAGATCAATCCATTACGTACTTTTGAGTCAATTTATGATTTATTTTCCTCATTCAAGTTCCTTCATTGTCGTACCAGGTTCCTAATTCCGTCGTACAAGGAGACCGAAATTGTCTCAATTTATTCAACCCTCTTCAGAAACACATTTAAAATTTTGCGGTTGCGGTTCATGCAATTTGCATTAGCTTACATCGAACGGATCAACCGCGCAGGATAACAGCAGAAGTTCTTTCAAGTAACCAGTCGCAATAAGCCATGAAACTAGGATAGCTTTATTGTAAACAGGTCTACCATTGCTTGGGTAATGCATCTGCAGGCAGCAAAATATTATACCTTTTATTCAATTCTACCGAAATTGTCTCAAACTATTCCTCCCTCATGAGAGATAGATTTGAAATTTTGCGGTTGCGGTTCATGCAAATGCTATTATTTACTTCCCTCGGATCAACCGCGCAGGATAACTGCAAAGTTCGAATGAGATCTAAGTCGCAATAAAATGGTCTTGCCAAGAAATCTCAAGGTAGCGTTATTGTAGCTAGGTACCATTGCTTGGCTAAGGCAATTGCAGGCAGCACAATATTAGACCTTACAAATTGAATCCACCCTGCAAATGTATTTTCTACCAACACACTCTCCAATGGACAGGGCTGCCATGATCCAGGATTTGTCTGCAAAATAAGATTTCATATCATTCATACGGACACTTAACACAAATTACAATGTACAAATTTACATAGAAACTATCCATATTTAAAGAACATCAACATTTTTAACAGAACTATATGTTTTTCTACGTAATGAGACTGAATAGTAAGACATTTGAGGAGAGGCAGAATCACATTTGCGTTTTGTCAACATTTGTATTCTTATCCATGTGGGAACCCTGGCGAAGGATATCGAAACAAAGCAACACCACGTTGATGCGTGTAATGAGCATTAGACTGGTTCAGCTCATCTATTCGAGTTTTTTTTAAGAGCGATAAAAGTTTTTGCAAAAATGTTTGTGATTCAACTAAAGTTAAACTTTTCGACTTTTTCATTCAAACTGTAATATGTCAAAAATTACAAAACATCTTTTGATGAAAATCCACTGAGAATTTATAAAAATCGAAGCAAACATGAGTCAAGTTTTAAAACTTATGTGGTAGGAATCAGCATATAAAAGGGGTTCAATTTTGTTGAATTTTGACGACTTTATGTACAAAAAATCATATCTACCAATTTTTTTTTATCCAAACTTGTATTGAGACCCAAACCAGAGACTCGTGAACTTTTATTTCAAAGTTTAAATTATTCATTCATCTAAATTCTCTTGTCTTTTTGACCTTCAACAGTAGTTTTTTGCATCGTTTTTCCCATGCATCGTAAAGAAATCGAGGTTCTCGGTTCAGGAATTGATTTTTTTCCTCGAGTAGTTATTGATTCCCATTTAGAGAATTTCTGAAAACTGGAGAAGTTTTAGTTTTAGTTATCAAGGATCTCTCAGTGACCATTCTGTAGAGCAAAGCGTTTGGTCGTATGTGAGATATTGCAATTTGAATGAAAGAAGTTCAAAAAGTCTAATTTTCATATAGTTGATATATCTCATGTTTCAAATACTTGAGAAAGGTTTAGTGTCATCAGATAATAAAACCAAAAATATACAAATCTTAAAATCTCGCGTGAGCTTCCATTACATCGTCGAAACAAAATGTAGACAAAGAGTTTTATTACGAAAAAATACAAAAAACTAACATAAACTAGTCGCAACTTCTTTCCATTTAGAATATTTGTAGCCTGGACAACATATTCTACATGTCAGACACAAATTTTTAAGTTGTTTTGATAACGTTTGCAGCAGTTTTCTGGGAATTCTTGAGATTTTTCATACGACGTAATGAAAGCTCACGCGAGAAATATAAAATTTTGAAGAAACAATGTCATTGGAGTTGAACGTTAGAAATGTGTAAAGTTGGAGATATTCTTGCGTGCACTCAAACGTCTATTAAATAATGCACGGAACTGTTAGTAAATAATTTGTAAAACACCAACCACTTAGCTAAAAAGCCATAAATTCTTTGTCCATTCAAAAACATGCATTATAAGCAATGCTGAATACATTTAAGTAATTTATTAACATAGACTTTTTGCACTTATCTCCCAGCGCATCAAGTTTCTAGCTTCCAGATATACAAAATTACTTTATTGTGTTGTAATTACTTAGAAATCAATTTTGTTCATTCTCTATGAGTCCGACTGTGGTCAGCTGAAAATAGTAAAAATGAACCGGTCTAATTCCAATTCTTGCAAAACAGTTTCCTATTCCTGTCGCAAAATTACGACGAATTATGGGGGCCGAGCGATTCGATTTCAATCGAATATTGACAAATTTATATAGTTGAGATTAGTTTGAAATCATTTTTCTAATTTTATTTCAACACTTTTCTGTTGAATTTCATGGTTTTGATTGTTATATGCATTGACATTAGGCGTTAAAACAAAGAAACATGATGGGGGGATCACTAAGTTCGTCTTTCAATATGGCGGAGTGCGCTAATAATTAATATCACTTCGCGATTTCAAAATCAAATATCTCAAAAAATAGTTTCAAAAGTGACAAATTTGTGATAGAAAATAAATTCACATGCGTAAGTTTATCATGTGAAGTAGCCAATTAAAGTGGAAAGTGATTTTTCGGCTCTAAAACATGCATTTATGAATTAAGAATTGGCTGATTTGCTTACATCCAGAACTGATTGTCCCGCACTGTTGGAAGGTCTTCAACTCAACATACGACCACGTGGTTTGAGAAATCGTGATTTCCAGCTCTACGTCCCTCTTCGTTTGAATAACTATGGGGCTAACACAGCACTTATAGGTGTAATCAAGACATTCAACCGCTACTCCGAACATTTTGATTTTGACGTTTCGAGGGATGCATTCCGAAGAAAAATCCTTAAAGCTTTAAGTTTTGTGTAGACCATTGTATTTGTAGTGTCTTTAATTTTAATTTTTAATTTTATCATTAGGATCAATATGTGATCTGTTGGTGTACAATAAATAAATAAAAGACGAATCAGAGGGATACGACGGAGGTGGGTACACCTACCCTATAATAAAATAAAAATTTAATAAGTGTTGTGATATACAATTGTTGCATATCACCCTGCTGTTGCATGATGCCTGTTTGACGATATTAATCTCTGTTTTTACGCTGAAGAAAAGAAAACAGAATAAAAAATGAATGAGTAAAGATCCAAATCTCGTCCTTTTCTATGTATTACACCTTAATCAAATTAACTGGCAATGATTAGTTACTTTGTTGCTGGGGAGTAGCTTTAAAAATGATAAGATCACCAACGGTGAGTAATTCGAGAAATTAAATTTGCCTTTTTTGAAATGTGAACAGTTGGGAAACCCTAATTTAATTCTTTTATAAAACGCTCAAAATGCTCGGTATCTTATAGGAGAAAAATTGTTACAACCCTGTTAATGACATTCTTGAATCTGGGAGGAAATGACGATGGCGATAATCTCCAGCAACCAACCAGGATGATGACGATGCTGATGATGATGAAGAAGATGACGATGACGATGATGACGATAGTGTCATATCGATGATAGTTGAACGTCATACTACCCGTACGTACACAGCACGACTTATAGAACAAATACCTCGAAAAAAGCGATCTGTTGCATTTTGCTGACTGACTCTCATTGAGCTTGGGGCGCTGCTCTATTCTGCTGTGTGTCATAGAATAGTACCGAGAACAGAACAGAACGTAAAAAATCTGTAGGACTCTGGTTGACTGGCTGGCGTTTCGTGTGTGTCGCGCCGCCTCAGGAATTCCGACATTTCTGTGCTATTGCGTGCAGGGTTGCCAACATTTATTATCAAAAATCAGGGAACTTGCGAAATAAAAATCAGGCAAAATCAGGCTACGTAAAAGTAACGGAAATTTCGCTCAAAGTGATGACCTTTTTTTTTTTTTTTTGGTCATCGCTCCACATTTTCACTCCAATATGTGTTGTGAGCCTACTTAGTTGAATAATTCTGGTGGATCAAAGCAATCCCTTCAATTCTCTTTTTCAATAACAATTAACGGGAATCTTTAGATCACGGTGTCTCTGATGGAACGATTTTATTTATCGAAAATTAGCATCGCTAATTTTTGCACCATTCGAAAGATGGAACTTCCCTCTTTCATTTGAGCCCAAATTTGAAATGATCCACCGGGGGGTCTGGAACATTTTATTTTTTTGAAGATTTTTTAACCTTTTTAACGGTTTTTCAAAGACAAAATCATACTAATCACTGTGAAAACGCTCGTCTAACCTTTAGCGTAAATCCAACTTCACATGTCAATAACATGATTTAATAGGAAATTTCCCTGGCTACAATTTTGTAGAAGATATCAAAGTGATATAAATTTATAGAAAAGAGTTAAAATGCCACGAACAGTGTGATTATTATTTCATTTGAAAAATGTAATAAAGCTTCTCACCACTGATTGAACTGAGACCAGAAAAAGTATCCAACGAGCTTAGTTATTGATTGTAGAGTGTATAAATGTTCAAAACGGTTTATTTGCATTACAAATTCAATCTTTTACATAAAATTTATCAGGATTAGCTGAAGTTATGAGCATTTTTGGGGTTTTATTATTGCGGAACAAATATCAAATCCTTTTTTTGTCACTCCGATTTTTCAAAAATCCCGAAGTCGGGAATAAACAAAGTTTAAGGTATTTTAATCACAAATTTTATACATTCTTCGAAAATTCAAGCTGTTGAATAAGCGAAAGCCAAACTGTAGAAGATTGGAGTAATATCACCTGTTGTTTAGGATTTTTTTTTTCAAATGTTCGATCTTAATTTTCTCGGTTGTTGGATTTTGTGCACATTGTATACAAGTTTGTTGCAAGCCAGCTTTGGTTCATTTTTTTTTTTCCAATGTATTGAAAATTTGAATTAATTTTTATTTTAAATCCCCTAACCACCCTCCCGGCTCCCCGCTGATGTTTCAACTCCAACTGACAAAAGATACCTTTAAAATTTGTTCCGGCCGTAAAAAAAGGATGGCACCTGCTTGAATTGAAAATTATGTTACTCATTTCATACATTGAGCAATGTTTCATTTTAAATATGTGCCTTATCTGAGAAAATAAATGTAGAAAAATTATTTTAAGCATTTCAAGCCACTGCTTTAAATACTGTTTATGACACGATGTTTGTAGGGTGATTAATCGGAATACTGCACGGCTCCCTTTCAAATAAACGAATTTCAAATTCAAATTCTATTTTTTTCCATAGAAGTAAGAAAATAACATTCAAGGGGGAAGCCAAAAATGCAGAAATCCACAAACGAAGATTTGCAGCGTTCCATACTATCAGAAAAAAAAACACATATTTTTTTATTTTATCTAAGAAGTAGAATCGAAGTAGAAAATTGGCAAAAAATCTGAGGACTTCAGATGTGAATTGAGAGAATATTTTCAGATAATAGTATTACATCAAATCAACCTCTTAAAATTGTTGAAAACAAAGTTAATGTTGAGTTCATTTTGTAATCTTCTTTTTCCTTTTTATCGAAAAAACATCAATAAAAGCCAGAAGGTTCTGTAGTGTACTGTTGACAAAAATGAACAAAAAGGAATTTTTGCTTGAAAACTTAAATTTGACCAAATTTTTACATACATGAGTGCCTCCAAAAACACTAATATATGCAATAAAACATAAGCAGTAGGTTGTAGTTTTTTATTTTATTTTATATATGACACTTTATCATGCTTAAGATATCCGTGTCTAAGGTTTTATAATCAATCAAAAGTGAAAAGTATGAATACCGTCAGAAATCATGAAAAAGGATGAAAGATTTTCTACAAAGATGTTTGATTTTGAAATCCAGATGCATCATTTAAAATTTGGGCTTGAATGTAAGAAGTAAGTCTGGTTTGTTTCCTAGTCCCAAATGTTTGTTCATAAAGTACTCACACAAACTTAGCTCAAAATATAAATGACTAAATTTTCAAGAAAGGCGGGAGACATTTTTTTCCAGAATAAAACCCTACAAATGCTCATAACTTCAGATAATCCTGATAAATTTTATGTAAAAGATTGATTTTTTCATGTAAATGAACCGTTTTGAACATTTATACACCCTACAATCAATAACTAAGCTCGTTGGATACTTTTTCTGGCCTCAGTTCAATCAGTGGTGAGAAGCTTTATTACATTTTTCTAATGAAATAATAATCACTCTGTTTGTGGCATTCCAACTCTTTTCTATAAATTTGTATCACTTTGATATCTTCTACAAAATTGTAGCCAGGAAAATTTCCTATTAAATCATGTTATCGACATGTTATGTTAGATTTACGCTAATGGTAAGACGAGCGTTTTCACAGTGATAAGTATGATTTTGTCTTTGAAAAAAACCGTTAAAAAGGTTAAAAAATCTTCAAAAAAATAAAATGTTCTAGACCCCCCGGTGGATCATTTCAAATTTGGGCTCAAATGAAAGGGGAAAGTCCCATCTTTTGAATGGTGCAAAAATTAGCGATGCTAATTTTCGAAAAATAAAGTTTTCTCTCAGAGACACCGTGTAGATTGCTTTGATTCAGCCACATTTTCATAATTTCACTTCAGCTATGGTACCAACTCCAGTTCCTTACTACCCATATTTCATGACATTCGCAAAAATCAGGCAAAATCAGGCATATTTTCAAAAATCAGGGAAAATCAATGGCTTATCAGGTTGTCAGGCAGAGCCTCGAAAAATCAGGCAACGCCTGAAAAATCAGGCACATTGGCATCTCTGATTGCGTGCCCTTTGCGCTGGTGCTTCTATATATTTTACAACCCAGCAGAGTGGAATTCCGATGTGTTTTTGTTTGCTGTTGATGTTATTTCGTTGTTGTTGTTGTGGTGGCAATTTTCGACTTCGCTCGCTGCTTTAGTGGAGAATCAGTTTGTGACCTCTCCTCTGAGATCGGTTAGTTTCATTTTTCTTTCTCGTCTCCTCCCATTCACTCTTCTCCGCTTAATTCGATTTTGGAAGATAGTTCAATCAATTAACACCCGAACCTTGACCCATTGACGGCGTGGTGTGTGACACTGTCAGCAATAATAGCAGTGTGCCTTCACCCAATTAGTGTACCGTACCGTCAGAAAATGGTATTGCACAAATATTGATACCTGGGTATGATTGGAAGTTTCATTCTCCTATCATGAAGTCGTTTTCATTTGATCATTTTAGTATGCACTCATCAAGTTGGGTTGGCATCTTTCTGTGTCAATTACTTTGTTATGAAATTGATGTTTGCAGTATAATAATGAGAATAAGTATGTAGTATGATAACTGATTGAAGGATTTCAATTATTTCGAGTAGTTCCTCCGGTCAATTTTCGTAATGTTGTATATTCTTCATATTTTACTCGCTTCAATTTAATTTTTAATTTTGACAAATATACAGAGCTATTGTTACACCCAAAAATCAGACTCTACTCCAATAATGACCTTCCTTGGAATTGGAATTATTGACATAAGATTCTATGCCGAACCACAAACTTTCTCATCGCTGACATTGTCCTCTTAGCGCAACCGTATTGTATATGTCTGAAAGAAACTAAACAAAACCAAAGCTCGCGTCTTCATGAGAACCTACTTGACCATTTTAATTTCGTTGTCTTAAGTCGTTTTATTCGGCTCGCCCTTACCAAGGAAGTGATTTTCTTACGATCGTCCACCTATTCGATAGACATTGCGATTCGCAGTAACGATGTTAACGACTTGAGCTATCATTTCTAATGCGATTTAATGTTTGCTGGGGGTGAGATATAATGCTCAAGATCTGGCGTTCCTTCTTTTGACAGTCCTTGGTGTAAATAATAAACCAATATTGACGTTGGTCCTTTAAAGGATTAAAAAAGAGATTGAAAAAATCAGCACATCACGCATGTGTGATCCAACCAATTTGTAGCGACTTAAGTTTGCGAAACTTATTGGAACATTCGTGTGAAATTCAACGCTTTTTCAGCAAAAGTCAGAAAAATCGTTCATTCTCTCGACGGTCTATCACAGCACAGTTGCTGTGTAGCGATGCGACTTCCGTTAATGAAAATAAAATAACACATAAGAAACAAAAAATCGGAACACCAAATCGCACTGACTTAAACCGGTCGTGATCGGAAATATATGGCAGTCAGGCGGGCAGAAGTTCAATAACACCTTTTTCCGGTTTCCCCCTTCCGATAATTTACTGTGGCAGGTATGATATGAAACATTCACCAGGGACCGGATAGGGGAGATCGATTGTGAATCGAATCGAATCGAGCTACAAACAAGTTGTTGCTACAAGTTGTTTAAACATGTGTCGAAGTGTTTTATCGGAAAAACTGCAAGATTTGTTGCTGTCAGTTGTACAGAACGAACCGGGAAAGGCGCGGTGTGGCGCCTATTCACGCAAAAATGTGGGTTAAAATTGCATCCCGTAGCGTTCCGAGATAATTATAGCCAGGGGCAGCAGCAATATGTATCGGCAGCTTCTCCTCATTCAGCAGCAGACTCGAGAGTCTAGCTAATGCGGCACACAATGTAAACAACGCGTGCGAGCACACTGATACCTTGCTCCTAAACGTGTATCTACCGATGTGTTTTCAGACCTCACACGTCAGATTACGAACGAAGTGATTGAGCTGTTTGCGGAGGCCAGCTTTGAAATGCTTGTATTGGCACTGGATGAATTTTCTCATTACAGTTTTTATCTCTTGTGAACGAGAATTGGTGCAATCAGAAGCCATAAAACTTCTGGAGATGTTTCGAGCTTACAAGTGACTAGTTTGGATACCTTAAAATAAAGATTAGGTGGCCTGATTTGCAAATGAAAAAGGTACTAGATGTCTAAGTCTGAAATAAGATTTTTTCTGTAATTATCGTTCATGTTCTACAATAATTTCTGCAACTCACGCGAATTGCGGTATAAGCCGATCTATTGCGGTCGGGGGTGAAACACAAACGCGAACTACTGGAATTTGTTTATACAAATTTGAAAAGGGGCCAACCCCTTGTCAGTGGAAACCGTTCAGCGCTTAAATGCCAGGTAGGAATTTCACCTTTGCCTTTGAGAGTTGAATACGACGATCAGGCGATAATTGGACAGAGCTGGTGCGAACAGCTCTCTGGCAGCTGATGATATCCAGACGTGTCTGAGAGATTAGAAGATGGACAGTAATTACCGCTGCACCGATTTGCAGTTGTTTGTTTAACCAATTGAAATGTACGATATCATTTCGGTCGTACATCAGCAGGAAAATTTGGCGCCCCCGCTCCTTTTTGAGTTTTGAGGTTGTTACAAAAATTGAAAAAAAAAATTGTTCTGCCTGAAGCCTTCAGGTTGAAGGTACCAATTTTCAGCTCATTTTATCGGCATTAGGAATTGACCCTTAAATTTGTAGCAGATTTAAGCAGTAATTATTCGGACCAAACTAAAAAAATATATTTTTTTTGACTCGAATTTTCTTTGTATGTGTTTTTGAAACATTTTGTAGCTTCAAATGAGTCTAAGGTTGATGTCATGCTGAGACGACAAGCAGCGCGTTGATTTGCGACACGTTCACACGACATACCAGCTCTCATTTGATCGCCATGGAAAAAGCGCAGACCGGTCATACTGAGCGCATTGGAAAGCGCGACAAAGCTGATGCCAGGGTGTTTTGAAGCGCGACAAGTAGGAAATCCAATGAGAATACTGTTTTTTTCTAGGTTTGAGGCAGTGATTTCGGGTTTTAAGCACAATAGTTCGAGATCCGTCCGAATTTGTGATAATAAACTAAATAATATCTTAACCGGCGAGAGAATTTTCATGAATTCCCGCAAAAACAACAAGGAATTTTGTCGGTTGAAATTTCAGCATTCTTGCAATCCGGATCATGATCTGATGAGTTTTTAATGGCTCCCGAAAGAAAGGAGACGATTCCAAGCATTATCAGATGTAGAGAAATGATTATTTGTTGTAAATTTCAAAGCGCCATGGCGCGTCAGTATGACATACCAATGCGTTGTATTGCTTTCTTATTGAAACGTAGAACGCAAAGCGAAGCAATGTCGACTCAGCATGCTGTTCGACCTTAGGGTGCTGTTATACTGAGGCGACAAGCAGCGCGTTGATTTACGTCCTGTTTACGCGACATAACAGCTTTCATTTATTCTCCATGGAAAAAGCGCAGACCTGACATACTGAGCGCTGTGGAAAGCGCGACAAAGCTGATGCCAAGGGTGATTTGTAGCGCGACTAGTAGGAAACTAATGTGAATATTTTTTTCTTGGTTTGAAACAATGATTTCGGGTTTAAAGCGCAATAGTTCGTAGATCCTTCTGAATTTGTGATAATAAACTAAATAATATCTTACTAGCGCTGATGTGGTCTAGTGGATAGGCTGGTGCGAGTCTGGTAACCCAGGCGTACTGGGTTCGATTCCCGGTATCGACAAGAAAAACTTTTGGGTTCGAATCCCATAAGCTGCCGACAGGTAAGATGTGTTTCATTGTATAAATAATTATATATATTTCAGAGGGAATGCATCTGGGGATAGTCTGAAGAGACTATTGTAAGCGGAGTGGATTGCCAATCATTGTAGGTCTCTGAAGGTTGGATGCCTGCTCTCGACGAACCATTGGCCGTGGAAGCCTGAGAAGCAATTCGAAGGCCAAGCCACACATACATAGGCTGGACCTTGCTACCGATGGGGGAACCATATATACATACATACATACATAAACTAAATAATATCTTATTTAGTTTATTATCACATTTCGCTGCGTTTGGCTCAGCTTTTCGATGTTACGAAAGTCTAAACTAAATTAAAAAAAAAAATTCTTATTTTTAACGACTGCAATCGATGAAGGTATGCCAGTGGTTATCGGAAATCTCTATTTATTTCCAAACAAAATCAACAAATATTGGCAGCCAGACTTGTCATCGCTATCAATAAATGAGATCGCGTTCCTCACGCGATTTCGATTTTTGTTATTCTAGAACGAAAGATTGTTGCTGTTTGGAACTACCGGCTGAGCACGTTTCTAATTAATGCAATCGTGGCCGATTTGTTGAATCATTATCATCAAATCCTTTTTTACCATTCAATCATTTTTAAAGGGATTTTATTTTTAAATGCCACATTTTAGTGGCAACCCTTTTGAAAGAAGAAACATATGACAAATTTTCTCGCTCCATGGTACATTAGCATCGCTAACGTATGTCGTCGTTCATGGTAAATGGAGCTAATCGTTCCGACCACGAAAGTAGGGCGCCTAGGGATCAATCAATTTTAAAACCCTTCGTCGAGCAAATGGTCCGCTTAGTTTATGTATCGATTACACGACTGACATCCTTAAGCAAACTGAACTAATAAACGGAGCGACTTACCACCAAAGGAAAGCGGAATGCCTCTACAACACAGATATATCTTTAGTCAATGGTGGTAGTACAAATGCATTGGTGCCACCAACAGGTGTTCAGATTCAATTGTTGCATTTCCCTGTTGCTGCTGTTAACAAACTCACTGTTCTTTCATTGTCGTTGGCGTCGATTGCAGCCCGAGGTTTGTTATTGATTGCTAATGTCATAAGGCAACAGGGGAAGAATGAAAAACGGAAGAGAAAGAAAGAGAAAAAATATCACTCGCTCGATAATAAATTCAATTCGATCAAATTGAAGAAGTTCGTCTTAGGCAACAAAAAAGGGGGATGTTAGGGTGGTTCAAAAATGAACCCAGGTTACGTGTTTTTGGTGCACGTGAACCAATGCAGTTGAACCGCTAAAGTTCATCGTGACAAACTAACCGTACGTAGACACATATCCATCCATGGGGTACCTATCATAGTCCCGGGGGTAAAATTTATACCACCATCCAGCTATCCAAACGAATGCACGAACGAACGTCGATTTGCACAGAAATGTGTTTCAATCAACCCCTCCAGGTTTCGATGCACAATTTTCGAATTGCAGTGGAAAGAGTGCAAATCCTAGGTTCTTTGGAGAAAGGCAGAAGTGGCTTGAGACGCAAGAACATACTATAGTGTAGTAGAACCCTTACATACTATGAACGAAAACGATTGATTCGGAAAAGTGGAGCAAGGTGGGAAAAAATGGAAATGTCAGCAAACATTTTCCTCCATCGTAGTTGTTGGCGTCTTTTCACAAAACCTGCAGCACCAAGCAAATGTGATGACTCTCTGGCTTTTGTTGGTAAACCTGCATGTTTCACGTGTGGAAAATGCAAATCGCATAAAGTGCACATCAGAGAGAGAAAGAACGAGAGACAAAAAAAAAGTAGTCACTGCTGCTACTGACTACACTGCCTTCAGCTATCTGAACTCTACCGAACTTGATGAGTGGGACACATTTCGGTTACAAGGTCACTAAATACGCTCATTTAGATGGAATGGCGCCGAACGATGGTAAATTGGAAACGAGCGCCTGGCTCCTGAACGTTTGGATGCGATATTTTCAATTAAAAATAAACACCGAGTAGCTCTACGTGGTAACTGTAGTAAGTAAACTGTAGGTGCTTGCTGTTTTCGCTTACAATTCGTATGGAATTTTTCTGTAATTCTTTGACAAATTAGATTGTTGCTATAACATAAAGTGATATGTCAACGATAACTGATAAATGAACAAACCTTTATCAAGTATAAAAGCTGACTTCAAATTATTTTCATTCAACTACATTGTTGAAGACCGCAGAATGTTTACTATGGAAAATGAAAAAAAGATTGGTTGGAAATCCCTAAAAACTCTCTGAAAATCTAATATTTTACAGAATGAGAATGGAGTAGAAAGTAAATCATTGATATAAAACCTTTAATTTGAATATCTCATATATACTCTATTGTGTTGCCAGCAATATTCACAAATATTTTGAATAGATTTTTCCTATTTTTAAACATCATTCGACCTATCGTCCATTCTACAGAATGGCCCTCTATTGAATAACCTAACATCTATTGAATAACCTTCGAGAAAAAAGTTATACCCGCCCAGTTTAGTGTCTTTCTCAACATGGTTGAACGGCTCCTCCCAACTCCCAATCAACAAAGAGCAGAGAGAAAACAGCACTGTTTTCAGTTCGGCTTCTGAGTGCAATTCTCTTTTGCTGATCATGATCTAATCTCGTTATCCAAATTTACCCGAATTGTCTAGGACAGAAATTGTGAAAGCTCTCGCACCTCGGTGAGAGAAAGAAAATTCTAACCAAGAGCGTTCTTCTGTTTGAGTCATACACCTCAGTGTGAATGGATCGAAAGTTTTTTTGATTCCTCATCACACAACGTACAAAAAATAACAACAATTTCTTCCTCACTGACAGCGTTGCCAAATTAAAGTCAGTGTTTTCACTTGAAAAATCTCTTTTATCTGTATCAACATTAAAAAGATCATTAATAAGTGGAGAATCGTATATTATAGCTCCACATAAATCTTACTTCTGTCTTTTTCTTAATCAAATGTTCAATCGATTTGGTTTCTATTTACTATATCTAAACGTATTGTAGTATTTCGTAGTATTTTTTTTTTTTCAAACTATAAAAATCTGTAAATCATAAAATCTTCTATACGAACAAAATCTGTTTCAAAAAATAATCCAAAAAACTGTTTTCTAGATAAATGTGTATTTGTGGCATCCATAGCCACTTCTATTTTGTTTTTTTTTTTTTCAAAAAACAACGGTCAAAGTTTGCGTACGTAGAAGCGCGTCTTTCTCGTAAAAGTACAAAAACACTGTGATCGCCCTTTTGTTTCTCCTCTACACAATGCACAATACAACTATACAGAGAAGAGAATTCTCTTCATCAGCTGAGGTTAATGCTCTTGTTCACTCTTATAAGCAGTGCGTATTATCTCCCTCCGCATAGCTAGGGAGGAACATTAGAAAAAAATTGCACTCTTTTTCACTAGACAAGCAGAACTGAAGAGGAATTCCAAACATGCTTCTCAAAGTTCGGACCTTCGGCATATGTTTATCAGACTGTAGGTCGAATGGGTAGAATTCAGTTGAAAGTTGTCAGACCGGATAGATGTTATGCCAAATTGGCATATTCAACCTTACGGATGTGAAACTTCTAGGTCGAATTGACGAGCTACCGGAGAAAAGGAAAGAGGGGGTAATATTTATGCCCCATCTACAAGAAAAGCGACAAATTGAACTGTGAAATCCTACTCCGCCGCCTTATGCCACAAGTAAACAAGTAGATTCCTGGGAAGTCATCAGGCCGGCTTCATAGAGGAGCGACTACGACGGACCAGATCTTTACACAACGGCAAATCCTCCCAAAATGCCGTGAACATCAAGCCCCTACGCACCATCTATTCTTCGACTTCAAAGCTGCATACGATACGATCGATCGTGACGAGCTGTGGAAAATCACGGACGAGAACGGCTTCTTCGAGAAACTGACCACACTGATTTAGGCAACGATGGATGGAACGCAGTGTTGTGTGTGGATTTCGGGTAAATTGTCGAGTTCATTCGAATCGCACAGGGAGGCTTCGACAAAGCGATGATCTATTCTGCATGATGTTCAACGTGGCGTTAGAAGGTGTCATTCGACGAGCGGTGGGCGGAATGCGGGTCACGATTTTCAGCAGATCCAGTCAACTCTTCTGCTTTTGCGACGACATTGACATAATCGGCAGATCCTCTGCGGAGGTGAAGGAGATTTACCGTGAACTGAAACGCGAAGCAGAAAGTATTGGGTCAATGATTCATACGTTCATGACGAAGTATATTCTGGCCTGTACAGCTTGTCCATTAATGACAATGTCACGATCGACGGCAACGAGCTGGAGATAGTCGAAGACTTTATCTATCTCGGCTAACTGGTGACCGCAGACACTGACATTAGTCGTGAGATCTGGCGGCGAATGATCGGCGGAAGTCGTGTTCACTATGGACTCAACAACTGCGGTTGAGAAGACTTAGCCTTCGCACAAAGTGTAACCTGTACACGACGCTTATTAGACCGGTTGTTCTCTACGGGCTCGAAACATGGATATTGCTCGAGGTGGACCTGCGCACACTCGGAGTATTCGAGCGACGAGTGTTTAGAACCATCTTTTGCGAGAAATGGTTTTGAGTGATAACTTATTTTGAATTTTCAGCAGTTGATCATGTCTTTTTGCATTTTTTCAAAATTTTCAATTGTCTTACATCCCACTCTAGCCATCTATCAATTTAGTTTTAAAATTTTACTTAAATTCTTTTCTTAAACACGCATGAGCTTAAGGTGTTCGTTTTTCCCTTGTTCCTCCTATATTTTCATCAATGTTAAATTGGAAATATAGTTCGTACCATCGAATAAAGTTGTAGTACTGAAGTTTATGCAGGTGTGTCAATTGAGACATTTATGGCAATCAAATCGCCTGTACACTTGGGGAAGAAGATATGAAATGGTCCATAAATATTGATTTTCACCGTTCGTTCCCGGGTGCGGTTTTAATTCTCTTTATTACCGACATTCGTGGAACAAACCGAATGTTTTACCTCAGGAAAACCCCTGACCTACCCCCCAAGCTTCCCAAACTGAAACATAAATACTCTTCTCGGTAGTAGCAGTGGTCGCCGTCGTTGTTGCCATGTTCACTGGACCATTAATATTTCATCCATCCAAATTCATTGGAGCGAATGGACAAAACGACAAACGATGAACGAGGACGACATGGAAGACGGATGCACGAAGGTGGAAGCAGACAGATATGATGGTGGAAAGGCGAAAATGGTTTTATCAAACTGCTGCTGCTTGTATGGTCTCCTGCCTGATGATGACGACGGCGATGATGATGGGTGTATGGCCGGATCCGCAAACCGCCCGATTCCACCACAACGAGCGGTTCAACTTTCATCTGAACGAGCGCGCGCTCCCCATTCAACACGTGGGACAGTACTTGCCTCCAATACGTATGTGTAGGTATATCAGATGAAGGATCGGAGGAAATCCGGACGGCTGGAATCCGGGACACAATTCTATTGGGTACTGGCCTCATTTTCACGTACTGATTGTTCCCGAAGTGTCCACATTGTTGGGGCCCATTAATGACGGTGATGATGTTGGTGGGGGCGATGACGATAATGCTGATTGGAGAACCTGATGGCATTTTGTCAGCTATTTTGTTGGATTTAGCTGAGCTGACATTGTTGAACTCCGGGAGGAGTGTTTGTGTCTGCTATTGGCATTATTTTGTGTTCACCCATCAGCTAGTGAGCAAACGCTTCCCACCCTTTTTTTCTTTTTTGAACTAGTAAAGATAAGGATAAGAGTGATGTAAACAACTGGAAACGAGCATAGCGTTTATCAAACGCGAAGGTCATGAAGGCTATGTTTGACAGAGAAGAATTTGATAACACAGTAGTTAGTGAATTTCAGTTCAAAGTCAGTGCAACATTGTGTGTGTTTTACCTTGGGAACATGTCTTGTGAACCGATTGCCTTGAATGTATGTAGAATTTGTTTTCTCTTATCGGAAGTTAGGCTGTCTTAATTTTTAATTGACACGTTTCATAATCCTTTCGCAATGAACATTCTGAAAACATCGAACCTGGACACTCAGGCCAAAAAAAAATGTTTATATGGAAACCGAATTAACATAAGGTCGAATAACTTTAAGTTAAGGCTAGTTAACCAAATATTTAAGAAACATCTAAAGTAAATCTATTTTTAATCTGTTGTTTGGGCATGTTCAGCTTAACAACATTAACATGAGCGTTGTACAGCGCCACCATTGTAAAAATAGGTTCATTCCGTGGGTAATGCCTCATGCTTCGTAAACTGTTGCGTCGTTAGGTGAAATTTATGATGACAAAACGATAAAAAATATATTCTACTACTTATTTTTATTTAACAATAAAAAATATATTCTACTACAATGTTACAGCTGTTTTTGCATTATGTTGCTAATCCGAAACCGCTGCATAACTCACAAAACCTTCAAAGAGCGTTTTCCAGAGTACACACCGGGAAACTCGTTCATTCATAACAGTAATGAAAGGAAGGGGTCCCAAGTGACTCCCATGTGGTACGTCACTATTGACTGAGAATTCATCCATTCTAAAATTGGAGTAACAAACTCTGTTAAATTCATAACTGTTGATCGCCTTTTCAGAAGAAAAACAAGCTCAAATCTGTGATCTTTCTTTCTAACCACGCATGGGTTCATTTTATCGAAAATAATACTCTCGAAAAGCTTAGATATGACAGAGGAATTTGTTACCTCGCGAAAGGTTTCAGTAGACAGTTGATAGAATCATTCTGATGAATCGGCTAAATTTGTCAGATCTTTCATTATTTCGTAAAACATAACTTCGCGAATGGAAGCTGAGATTAGCATCTTTTCAATCCCGTTTATGTACGGACAGATTTCAGATTGAGTGGAATGAATTTGAAAGAAAGATTCTTTACCTTTCTTTACCGTTCAGTGGATATGAGTATTGAACACAAGCGGTCGGTCTATATACCGTGGTTCTGTTTTTGCTGTTCTCTGTTTTCAAATACTACCTACTATATAGTAAACCATCTTTGTTTATGGGGAACGAAAATCTATAAAAAGGCATGGAACTTTTCGAACAACTCTGTTCTGGAACGAACAAATCATCAAGGGCCGCACTGTGGAATGAAAAAGACCCACTAGTAACATGACGATGCTGCGCGCATGAACAGCAGAAAAAAAAGCCAGCGCCAAAACTTCCGAGTTTTACTCGGACAGCAAGAAGTTTTCCAAAGGGTCGAGCCAAGTCAGCCTAGGCTCGGCCTCTTTTCCAAGCGAACCACCATCAGAGACGGTAACATTGTCAGGAGCTTGATCCAAAGGCACCATTGGTCGGAAGTTCATATTTGTAATTAGAAATAAGCCGAAGTCAGTAATACAGTTCACTAAATAGCTTGTACTGTTTTGAAGAATGAGTGCGGTTGTTTTGTTATTCTATCAAAGAAAGATCTGGTGCTATCGATCATGCCATCAGGGGCGATCCTGACCAGACTCCTTCATAAAAGTGGTTGTAAAATATGTCTTAATAGAAAAGTATGAAAACTCTTCTCGTGAAAAAAGAGATCTCAAATGACTCGCGTAGGTGCATTTTAACTGTCGAAAATATAGGTACATCAGGGTGGCCACCCATTCGGGAAAAGCGGGAAAAGCGGGAAAAGCGGGAAAAAGACGGGAATTGAAATCCAACGGGAAAAAAGCGGGAAAAAGCCGGGAATTTTTTCGAGAAGTCGGGAATTTTTGGCTCAGTGAAAGTCTGTCCAATGAAGTTTAGTCGAAATAGGTCGAAACAAGTGGAAATGGATTGACAGTTGATCTCCAGTCTTTTTCCAATTGACTTCGGCGATTTCTACCAGGTCGAAACGAATCCTCTTGCCGAGCTGGATCGGTTTCGGTTAGTTTGAACTTGCTTCATTGAACAACAAAAGGATGTTCCCGGACAGCCAGATTGCTAGTCGAATAGAAATGGGAAGAGCAAAAATAAGCTATTTGATTTCACACGGTATTGCTCCCTATTTTTTGAATGAAGTTTTCAATTTACTACAGAATTGTAGCGAGTTCGTATTAGGATTTGACGAAACGTTAAATAAGATTGTGCAGAAGAAACAAATGGATATTGGTGTGCGCTTCTGGAATCAAAACACAAACCTAGTTGAAGCAAGGTATATTGGTTCTACAATCTACATTCTTATCGTCGACGCGCTCGAATGACCTTCTGAATGGCTTGAAAATATGTTTTTAGAAAAATCCTGATCTACTGAAATGAGTGATCCAGTGTTCCATGGATGGTCCAGCAGTAAATTGTAAAATGCTCAAAGAACTAACTAGCGAGGTTCAAGAACTTGTTTCGAATCCAGCGTACGAGATTCTCACCATTGGGAGCTATGGACCTCACAGTGTACATAACTCGTTCAAGGAGGGACTAAGGAAAATAGAATGAAATTTGGATGAATTTTTGAGGGCGTTGTATAGCCTGTTCAAAAACATTCCACTTAAAAGGGCAGATTATACTGCAGTAACGGGTTCAACTACATTTCCGTTAAAATTTTGTGACGTTCGCTGGGTGGAAAATGAACGCGTTGCAGAACGTGTTGCCAGAATGCTACCGTACCTCAAACGGTTTGTCGACGAGCTAAAAAAACAAGAGGAGAAAAAGATTAAGTAAAACCATTCAAATTTTAAGCGGAGTTTTCTATCGATTTCCCGGTCAAAGGTATTCGACATTGTAGCTAAAGCTGTAGATGATAAGTTGCAGGGACCAAAATTGAGTTTTTTTTTGTTATGGCCGCTTCGACTGCTGAGTCCTTTTTACGCGAGTATCAGACAGAAGCACCGATGGTTCCGTTTCTCTTAGATGATTTAACCGGGCTTGTAAGAGTATTGATAGAGGAAGTTGTAAAGCCTGAACGGCTAAACGTAAAATCAAAAACAATTATTTCAATTGAACTCATAGAAATAAATCTTCTACCTCCTGGAAGCGTAGAAATTGGATTCTCAACTAAATCGGCAATTAAGAAAGCAAAAGAGTCTGGTCATGTTTCCGAATAAGATATCCTTCCTTGTATTCGAAAAAATCTGTCGTTCGTTTTACTGTAGATTTTTGAATAAAATCACTATACGATCTCCATTGTCTAATCCCATCACTCGGTATCACTCGGTAAAAAAAAAGTACTTGTTGACAAGCAACACTTAAGTAGAGCTTGTGCCGATAAAATTAAGGACGAATTCGGACAATTATTTGTAATACCTTCAATAAAAACATCATTTCGGGATATCTAAGAAAAACACAACGATATTGAAGAAAATTCTAATTTTGTCTCATGGCAACGCGATGATGGACAGCGGCTTTTCCGTTAACGCGAAATGCCTAGTTGAAAACCAAACCGTGGAGAGTCTGATAACTCAACGTATCGTATACGACGGAATCAACATGTTAGGGGGAGTTACAGCTATAATGGTAACGAAATCGTTAATCCAGTATACCCGCAATTCTCACTCGGGATATGTCGAGTCCTTAAAAGCAAAAAATGGAGGAAAATCTGAAAAAAACAATAGCGAAACGGAAGCGAGAGGCAGAAAAGGAGGTTAAGGAACTGGAAGCGAAAAAATTTAAGGTGCTTTTCGACGCTCAGGGAGAGGCAAGCTTGATGGACGAAAAAATTGAAATACTTAAAAATATATGAGATACAAATAAAATTAAAAAATGATAATCAAACATATTTCAATTAATACCCTTTTACTTTTGTTTAAGATATTCGAATCGAGTGACATGATTTGTAGGTTAATTGGTAAACATAACTGAAAAAAGAACCATTCAAAGATCATTTACCACTAAAAGAAAGCTTAATCGATTTTCGTTTATATGGTTTCAAAAATGAATGTTCGGAATTTTGTTTGGTTTTCTGTTGTATGAAACCGGTAATTTCGTGAGACCATGCGGGAAAAAAACGGGAAAAATGCGGGAAATCAAAAATTGATTTTGAGTGGCCACCCTGACATACTCGATTTTTGCCAGGAATTGTCGAAGTTCTGTGAGTAATGAGACTAAAATTCGGTAGAATCAATTTAAATTCTTATAATTCTACTTTAATTTAACACATTTTTTTTAATTGTCTAAAATTACCGTGTACTCGAAGTACGATTCCCACGATTGTACCAATCAAAGCCGCACCCAAAGCTTTGACTTTGGAGTGGGTGGAACTGCACTTTGAGATCACACCAGGGAGGGCAGTCGATTTGCAGATGGACGGAAACAAATTACGGTCAATCAAAAGTAGAATGGTGGAAGCATCGCGAAAAAAGAGCATACATTGCGCTCACACACATCCGCCCGAGGTGTGTTTGTCCAATGTGTGCCCACACTCTGTGGGTCAGACAGTTCCGTTCCCATCCCTGAGGTACTGATTTTTTTAAATGATCGTTGTTTTTATTGTTTAACTACCCATAGTAATGATATAACTGTCTTATCTGAATTTATCGCGTTTTTATTAGATTTTGGAGAAAAATAACGCCATAAACACTCGTATCGGCGAGTTTAGTTACGCAATTTCTCACCGGAGGAAATACTTAAAAATCAGAGCGAAAAATATACGTTAATAATCTAAAAACAAAACAATAAGATTCCGATAGGATCCGATTCCCATGCATGCGATGCAACAGATTGCAACAAATCCGGTCGGATTTCATTGCAAGCTTTCTGCGTGTTTTTTTTTTTTTTTTCAATTTATCTCGCAGCCACTAATATGTGAAATACTTTGGGAAATGATATGCATTCCTGGCTTTGCCGTCGAGCGCGGTGCTACTGACGACCATTTGCGGTCGAGTTTATACGTTTTATTGCTGCAGTATCATCGTACGTTTGTTAATGGACACTGGACTGGACCGGCTTGATGGCTAACGGATGTTCCGGAGCTCGTCGTAATGGGATAAGGGTGTGACAATAATTACTGTCAAATGCGAAACCGTGCATAGATGATGAGTAGTTATAAAGTAGCACGATACACACTGCTGTAGGGACGTTTTTCAGATTGACCGTCAAGTATGTAAATACGATTCTTAAACCTGTGTGGATACATGGTTGAAATTTGTAGAACATTCGCTCAATTAGCCACTGATTAAGGCGAGATAAAGGTATGCATTAAGTAAATTAGAGCAGAGGATCGATCAATTGATTTCTATCTGAAAGTTACAGAATATCCTACCATATTTGAAAGGTAAACGTTTTACAAAATCATTTAAAACTTTTGTGTCACTTAAATAAAAACAAAATATAAAAATTTTGGAAATAAGCATACAAGCACGCAATTAAATTTTTCCCAAATCTAGCAAAACTATATACATAGTTCAAAATTAGAAACTTCAATAGAGTAAATTTGATGTACAGTTGAATTTCCACATTTCGAATACCTCTGCAATTAATTAATCTAATGATCGAATAGAATAATACAAACAACTAATTCACACTAATCAATATAAAGTTAATACGCGAAGATCAAAAGCTGGGGCAGCAACCACGTATGAATGTGCAGGTATCCCAATGAGCACCTTTTAGGCACTCCGGCTTAATATTGATTCGATTTACAAATTGAATAAACGTGACATGTGCTGGGACAAATTCATTCATTTTAAATTGGAGCATCCAGCAGTCCCAGTGCTCGTGTGGGAACAAGAAAAGGAAGAGTGCGGAAAAAATCTGTGTCTCGTTAATCTGTGATTCCAGTAGCAATTTTTTACCGCTTTGTGTATGGCAATGTCAAGAGCTGCGATTTTTTCCCGTTTGTATGTATTGCGCGCAGAATCATATGCGGGAAGATGTTAGTGTGTGTATGTGCGGTGGTAAGTGGGAGTAAATGTTGCATCGATACGACTGCCACTGGGTGGTTGGATGACGACGATGCATTCATGAATCGTCGTATGCATTGTTGATGTTCTCGAATCCGAATCACAAACAGCTACTTACTACCGGAAATAGCAGGAAATCAATAGGAATCTTGATTTGGTTTTCTGCGAATGCGATTACGCAGTGCTACGCCCGGAGAAGTTGCAGCTTTACGAAGCAAACAGTTCGGCATCATTATCCATCGGAAAATATCAAACACATCGCACATTATGGTGTGGCGTACATGAGGTCGAGTCGAAATTGCCACTTGACATGCAAAGTCGGTTATGATTCCATAACGCAATCATCGCCCGCTGCCATCGCCTCAATTAGAACCACCATTCGGTCATGAGAAGTTTTGCAAACCGAATTGAAATGGTGCCGATGCCGATTATTGACGGAATGATAAGTTCCATACCATCGGTCGAGTCTATCCGCAACATTTGTTACATTTGTTCGTATGGGTGGAAGTAATTTAATTACCATGAGATTCCCCGAGATATTTAGTATCCAATTTCTTCGACCTGTTTCAAATGTTAAGCAATGTTTTTTTCTTAGAATGCAAATAACAGATCGAGAACCAACAGAGAACATTTGATAGCACATGTAACAACCTTTGTAAGACGTCAGACGTAATTTTTGCTTCTAAACGCACTAGCAATCAAATCCAATAGCAACAAATAAACTTTTGCAAAAGATTTCCATGTTTTAGAAGCAGCAATAATCAACGATAATCAACTATTAGCAAGCTTGGTGATACCCTGGAAAAGATTTCTTTCAAAGTTTAGCAGTTTCATGTTGGGTCGTGTTGAATGAGGTCTCAGGTCTAATGTGCAATGTCTAATATCTCGAGTCTCAGGTCTTATGTCTTTAAAATTTCATGAGTCAGATTAAAGGTCTCTGGTCTAAGTTCACAGATTTTAGATTTCATGTTTTCTGTCTCAATTTTTATCCAACTTCTGACTTCAAAAACTTCAATTCAAAGGGCTTATATTAGCCCTTTATATTTTTCTTAAATATCTGTTTAACCGTTAAAATCATGGTAAAAAGACCTAAGTGTATAGTAAACGTAAACCATTCAAGAAGCTCCATGGGCTTGTGATATAGTTAGTTGGCAAGTCTGTTGTCTCCTGAGCAGATGTCCGCGAGTTCGAGCCCAAGAGTAAACATCGAACGTACCGGATAAGTTTTTCAATAACGATCCGCCAACTGCAACGTTGATAAAGTCGCGAATGCCATAATGATGGTAAAACGACTATAATCGAAACAAAAAAAAATTAAGAAGCATTCAGAAGAATTTCGGAGAATTATGGTACCTGAAGTACAAAAATGAAAAGGACAGCATTTAATTCCAAAATTAACTTACAAATTCAAATCGATCAGTAAACCAGTAAACGATGGTTCCAGATGGTTGCAGTTTATTTTAAACGACCACACCTCCTCCCACAACATGATGATGATGCTACTAGGCCTGAGTCGAACTTACTACATTTGGGCAATATTCAGTGACCTTTCACGGTGAAATAGTTTCGAGGAGCAAAAAAAGCGAAATAAACCCAACATCCCATAACAATACACCCATTCTTCATCGAGATTGAAACATGACAGTAGGAGGAGACCGCATGTGCTGCTGTAAACACACCAAACCAACATTAATTTACCATCAATGGTGATTTACGTCCCCGATACTATCTGGCTGCTGTTGGTGCCCTGTTGTGTGTGCATATGATTGCCAATCATGAACTATGGGTACCTACACCTCTGCCGCCCTATTTTTTGCCTTTCCCTTCGGACGAAAAACACTGTTCCCTGTTCGACAAACATGCCTTCTGTAGCTAAAATAATATGGTTGATCACATCGTTTGTTTTCGACTGTTTACTAGAATAGAGGCGTTCATCATTGATGGATGAGTACGAGGAAGGCGGGCTTTCACTATTACATTCAGGCTACTGGAAGTTTAACCACCCCTTTCTACTCTCTAAAATTATGTCCGCCAATTTGTCAAAACAGATAAGCTACATTATTGTCACGTAGCACAATTGTTTGTAAAGCTTAGTTCTTTTAGAAATGGGACACTTTGTTTTGTTGATTGCAGCGCTCCTGGTGGTCAGATTTGCAAACTTTTGGCAGCGTTGTGTTGTTTGTAAACAGTACTATCTACTTGATTTTTTTGATTTTAAACTAACGCGTTTCCGAAAAATTAGCGATGCAAGAAGAAAACAGAAAAAAAATTTTGCACAGTTACTTGAAAACCCCGTTCTTATCGATTCGGCAGCTTTCAAAAATGTTGAAAATTCCCAAAAGCACCGTCGGGCGAGTGATAAAAAAATATCAGGAGACTCTCACGATTGTCCGGAAAGTTCAAATCAAGCGTCGGAGTGGAACCTATGATCAACATCTGCGGTTGAAGGTTATCAATCGGATTCAGGCCAACCCTAACATTTCGGACTACGATTTGGCGAAACAATTGAAAGCAAATCGCACAACTGTGCGGCGGATCCGTATCCGGGAAGGCTATAGGTGCTTCCGAGCAAGCAGACAACCCAACAGAACCCTCAAGCAACACACAGTGGCCAGAACCAGGGCTCGAAGATTGTACAGCAGGATTTTGACGAAAAAATCCGGTTGTGTTTTGATGGACGACGAAACATACGTCAAAGCTGATTTCAATCAAATACCAGGGATAAAATTTTATAAGGCTCGTGGTCGTGGAAAGGTTATGAACAGATATAAGTTTATTTTTGCAGAAAAATTTGCAAAAAAATTTATGATTTGGCAAGGGATCTGCACATGTGGTAAAAAAACGAAAGTTTTTGTAACGGATAAGACCATGAACTCGGATCTCTACAAAAAAGAGTGCCTCAAAAAACGAATTTTACCTTTCATTAGATCCCATGACGGTCCAGTAACTTTTTGGCCGGATCTGGCCAGTTGCCATTATAGCAAGGAGGTGCTACAGTGGTACAACGAAAATCATCTGCAATTCATCCCAAAACATCTTAATCCGCCAAATTGTCCCCAGCTTCGACCAATCGAAAAATATTGGGCAATTATGAAGCAGAAGTTGAAGAAGAAGGGTAAAATCACCAAAAACATTCATCAGATGAAGAATTGGTGGCAAAAGTTGGCAAAAACCATATCTGAAAAAAGTGTGCGCGGACTGATGGGAGGTATAAACAGTAAAGTGAGATTATTTTTTAGAACAACAGATGAATAATTTTTTTTTAATTTTTTTTATGAAATAAAATTGAATTACCTTTGTTTTGTTCCTAGAAAATGTTTTGATTAATCGAACGGTTGATGAAATACACGCATTTGAAAGTGTCCCATTTCCAAAAGAACTAAGCTTTATTTCTTCAAATTCTTAACAAACAGAAAAAAAAACATCTTTCGCATCGAAATGAATTCGTAAATCCCTCTGACATTTTTTTTTTCAACAAAACAATGACTGTGTCTGGTTTGCTAACTTTTTTTTCTTCTTTCCCCATTTCAGAACTTTTTTCGGCTCCACCGGCTGCGGAAGCTGGGCCTGAGCGATAATGAAATCATGAAGCTCCCGTCCGACATTCAGAACTTCGAGAATCTGGTCGAGCTCGATGTTTCCCGAAATGGTAAGTTATTTGAGCGATGCTTAGAACGTAAGCAAATTGTAACAAAATTCGATTTAAAAATGACATCAACATCTACATTAAAATATTTAAAAAAAACAATCGTTTTTCTTTTGTTGTGAAAATAAACTGTGAAAACGTGGGATGGTTTGAAACACTTCAACTTGAGAGGCATGGACATGTGGTTTCTATCAAAAATTCAGTCCATTCCAGGTCTGCTTTATTGTTCAAATCCTCATAAAAACGCTTCTCCACGCTCTGTGGCCTTTGTTAGAGTAATTTTCCCCTCAATATTATGACTAAATTTGGCGCTAAGAATTGACGAGGTGGCGATCTGGAAGCATATGAATGCTTTTTTTTTAATCATTCGTTGAATGCAAAGTTACAGCGTTTCAAAGAATTCTAAAGTTTTGAGGATAATATTCAAAATAGATCTGTTTGACGACGAGGACAACAAGGAAAAGAATACACAGGAAAAAAGACAAAATTGGGCAAAAAAGACTAAATTGGATAAAAAAGACAAAATGGGATAAAAAAGACAAAATTGGGCAAAAAAGACAAACAAGAAAAAAAAACAATATAATAAAATGACTAAAATGACAAAAAAACAAAAATGAAAAAAATTATAAAAAATGAAAAAAAAAATGATAACAATGACGAAAAAAAATACAAAAATAAGAAAAATGATCAAAAAGACCAAAAATAACAAAAATGACAAAAAAACAAAAAGGACAAAAAAAAAACTAAATTAAAAACGAAAAAAATGAAAAAAATGACAAGGAACAAAAAAGGCAAAAAAACAAAAAAGACAGAAAATGACAAAAACAAAATAGACAAAATAATCAAAAAGACTAAAATGAATTGTGGTCATAACAAAAATGACAAATAATAACAAAAAGACAAACAACAAAATGACAAAAATGAAAACAATGACAAAAATGACGAAAATGGCAAAAATGGCAAGAACGACAAAATTGACAGGAATTACAAAAAAAATGACAAAAACAACAAAACATATAAAAGAGAACAAAAAAAAAATAATACAAAAAAAGAGACAAAACATTACAGAAACAAAAAAGTGAAAAAAGATAAAAATAGACATAATAAAAATGACAACAATACAAAGTTGACCAAACTGAAATAAAAGATAAAAATGACAAAAGTGAAAAAAATTAAATAAATGACAGAAATGATAAAAATGACGAGAATGAAAAAATGGCAAAAATGACTGAAATCTGTGAAATGACAAAAATACTTAAATGTTCAAAATAACTAAAATTACTGAAATTACTAAAATGACCAAACTGACCATTATGACACAAATGACAAAAATGACACAAATGACAAAAATGATAAAAATGACAAAATGTGACAAAAAAAAAAAACAAAAATGAAAATAAAAAACAAAAAAGAGACAAAAGGAAAAAGAGCAAAAAAACAACAAATGACAAAAACAAAATGGACAAAATTACATAAATGACTAAAATGACAACAATAATGACACTAAACTGACGAAAATAGCAAAATTGACTACAATGACAAAAATGACTGAAATGACAAAATGATAAAAATGACTTAAATGTGTAAAATGACAAAAATGACTAGAATGACAAAAAATGATAAAAATGACTGAAATAACTAAAATAACTCAAACGACTAAAATAATTAAAAATGACTGAAATGACTATAATGACTGAAATGACTAAATTGACTAAAGTGACTAATATGACTAAAATGTTAGAAATTACTAAAATGACAACTATGACTGAAACTACTGGAATAACTGAAATGACAAAAATAACTAAAATGACCAAAATGACTCAAATGAAAAACAAATACTAAAATGACAAATAAGACTAAAATGACAGGAATGACTAAAATAACTAAAATGACCATTTTAGTGATAATTTTAGTTGGCGACTTAAATTACTAAAATGACTGAAATGACCAAAATGATTAAATTGACTGAGATGATTCAAATGATTAAAATGACAAAAATGGCTAAAATGACTAATATGATTAAAATGACCAATATGACAAAAAGGACTAAAAAGATTTAAATGACCAAAATGACTCAAGTGATTAAAATCCCTAAACTGACTAAAATGACTAAAACGACTAAATGACAAAAATGACAAAAATGACAAAAATGACTAAAATGACTAAAATGATTAAATGACAAAAATGACTAAAATGACTAAAATGACTAAAATGACTAAAATGACCAAAATGACTTAAATGACTTATGACTAAAATGACGAAATGGACGAAAATGACAAAAATGACTGAAATGACTTAAATTACAAAAAAGATTAAAAATGAGTAAATGACTTAAATGACTTAAATGGTTTAAATAACTAAAATGACAAAAATGACATAAATGACTTAAATGAACGAAATTTTCAAAGTTCCTAAAAGCGAAAAAAGTGAAATTTTACTACTTTCGTTTTTTTTTAATTTGGAAACAGTCTGAAGACCCTATGGATGGAGTCTATATAGTTCCAATTTTTGCATTTAAGATCCGTTCGGCTTACAATTTACCGTAGAAAAACTTTTCGTCTTGATCGTCTTGATTTTCTTACACAAAACTGAAAACAGACTCAAAACAAGTAAACTGGCTCGAATAAACGTTTCGAGTTGAAGCGCGTTAATTTCATTTTTTTTAACGAGGGTAGATAGATTTGAAATAGTTCAAAATTCTCCTGATTGAACTTATCGTATCCCTTTTGACGGTAACAAGTCAAGAGCCCCCAGATCATTCACCTCTCAGCTCAGCTAGTAGTTCTTTTAAGCATTGAGCTCTTTCATGTCGAAAACGTCGACATTTTTGACGAGGGGTTAGACAGCTCATATTGCTTGCTGCAGTTGCTTGCTACGGACGATTGATGAATGAACTTATTAGTTCTCTTTGGTGCTTCACTGCAACCCATTAGCGCTCTACTTGTGATTTTAAATTTTTCCCCGAAGATGATATTAATGCGATCGTTTGTATCAAAAATTGGAATTCCAACGTTCGTTTACACGAAGAACAATATTGCTCGTTCAGCGTTTGGTCAGTTGAGGGTTGAATTAAAAAAAAAACCGAGTCAGAAACAGAAAGAAAAGAAAATGTTTATCTAGTCCTCGTCTTGCCCTGCAGGCGAGTGACCTTTCTCTTTCGCGCGCTTCCTTCCAAACAATAAGCATAAACCAACAGCAGCAGCACTAGCAGTCTTGATCCAATTCTTTGCATCACTTTATGGCGGTTTCCGCCCACCCATTCCAGCTTTTCCAGTCATTCAGTCGGTCTGTTGCTAGAGCTAGTGAAGTGGATAAAGACAACAGAGCTTTTGTTTATGTTTCTCGACCACCGCCGCCGCCGCTGCTTTACGGTTCAGTTCAGTTCGCCGCCAGAACCAGACCAGATATCTCCGATCTGCTACTGTTCATGGTTCTAATTTGGCGTCTGTTGACTCTCTTAGCCCTTAGCTCTGGTCTGGTCGGTTATGTTGCTGGATGGATGATTCCACTTTAACTGGAAGAGGTTGTCTGTTGTGGGTACTTATCGTCACATCACCATCAGATAACACCTCATAACCTAAATGTCATGCACAATTTTATGCTGGTTTGAGAACAAACAAGGATGTTTGTCCTTCGGGATAAACGCGCAAAAAGAAGGAAAATTTTTCAATTTTTATTATGTCCATCCAAATTTTTCGACTGATTGTAAACACTGTAAATATCTCGTTTCGTTTGTTGTTCCACACTCACGATTAATGTGGTCTGACATTAATTGCTCTGCAAATTAGTTCCACCGTGTTACGGAGCGTGGAATTATTCAGTATGCGCCCAGCCCAGCCCATCAACAATCCCCTCGACCGAACACAGTCGTCAGAATCACAGAATCAAACGGTACTTTTCTGGTTTTCCTCGATTACAGCTTACCATTTTCACCTCCCACATTCCCCACTATTCCCACCATAATTTTCTCATTGAGCACTCGCACTAATGCTCCATCTTCTATTTGCTAGTAGAGTAGAAGAAACAAACCCCAAAAAGCGCTTTTAGGCATGACGTCGTTCTCTATTCCGTTATATGAAGTGGTAAACGATCGTCGTCTCTTCGTCTCCCTACCTTACGGCTTCCTTTCTATTTCCTCCCAGAAATTTACCTAGGCCCTGTTTGTTAGGTTAGTGTGGTTTTTATTTTGATTTCCATTGTTTCTGCTTTAGCACAAACGCCCAACCCCTTCAACCCGTTAAAACATTCATTTCTCTAGAAAGAAAACTGAACCCGATCAAAAAATCTGTGCGATACAGCTGACAGATTTTAGAGGGTTTTTTCCTCCTTCAAGCTCTAAGATTATTTAATCGTGGAAAGTTTCACCTTCTTTTTTTGCTGATGCGACGCCAAAACCGACAAAAGTTTGCCGTGCCAAATTCAAGAGAAAGAAAAACTTCCCTCGGAGAGATGGCCCCAATTCTACTATACGTCCCTGCTTCTTAGCTAGCTAGCATAGTCGTTGGTGCCGGTTGCGGGAGATTTTTGCAAGATGCAATGTGCAATTTCTTAAGGTGGTTCACTTGGAATTTTAGAGCGTTTTCCTAGTAATATTTAATCAATGATCAAAACAAATTATTATAGAATCTAAGTTTAACTCAATTTTAGAGATTTTGAAGAAACAAGGAGAACATAGAAACCAAAATTTGTGCATTGTTGTGGAAAATCCAAAAAAGTACGTCAGGAAGAGTCCTAAACAACGGAAATTCCACTGTTTGATCATTATTCATATGGATATATACTATTGCTGCAAAGTTAAAAAATGATTTTGTCACTTCTGGCATCGTGCTATCACGCGAAAACTACCATACAGCGATAGGAAGCCAAAGATATTGTTTTTCTTTTTGCTGAAAGAGAAAAAATCTTCCAATCCCGTCAAATGCAATCTCCAGAAAATGGAAAAGGCTTCTAAATTGACCGGTATGCTCAAAAAAGTGGTTAACTGTATGTGAGATGGATGGCATCAGCAGTGCACACAATTTGATCTATGTTCTTCTAGTTTGGGAGCTATCTGAAAAATCACTTGACACTTGCGCAAGTAAACAATATATTACTAGTTGAAAATTTCATTTAATTCCAAACACGCAATCAAAAGTTATTCCCATCAATAGTTGTTCCACTGCTCTACTCTTCTTTCATAACAAGATAAGAAGAGATAAAACAACGAAAACTTCAACAGAACACTAAACCCTATGTCCATCAGTGTACATCCACCCTTTTTCCTTCTCAAATTCCTCTTGCTGTAGGAAAGATCGTAGTTGAGTACGTGAAACCTAAGATCGCGTTGCTTTTGATTAATGGTGTCATACGAGGCCCAATACCTTCCCTCGCCATGAAAATTTGTCGCGACACATTTCATTCACAAAATTCTCAGCATTCAAGGTTAGAAGTTTCCTACGCCTTGACATGAACCTGGGGCAGACAAATATCGAATGTTCTGCGGATTCTTCCATATCTACGCATTCCGGGCAATATGGCGCTGGAAATTGAGCTGATGAGCTCAAATCGAAGATATTGCCCAAAGCACCCCTGCCCCGAAACCAACTGCGTCAGGTAAAAGTTGACTTCTCCGTACTTCCTTTTTATCCAACCCGAAAGCCGTGGGAAGAGCCTATGCGTCCATCTTGCATTGATCGATGCATCCCATTGCTCCTACCACTTGAGCATTGACGCTGCTCGTTGAGCTTTGTGCACTCCTCTAACTGCTCTAGCTACGTAACACTGTTTATCCTCTGCCAGAGTGATTTCGATGGTTATCATGCCCGCAATGACAGAAGCTGCATCCGTTTAGATGATCCTGCATGCACAGTGACTCGACGTTGACTCCGTAATTTCGATCTGTTACGCTCTACCTCTAGGGCAGAGCTCCCGGCCGCTCCTCCGTATCGTAGTTTCGATAGTGCAACGCCCGCAAGGGGATGTCTCTTGCTACTCTTTGGACCATGACAGTTCGCCATAATCCATGCCAATGAGTCGATGACTTTCGACGCACTATCACAACAGTATTTGACATGTGCACCAAAACTAAAGCGGTTTTCGACCATTACTCCAAAGTGTTTCAGCAGCTGCTTCGAAGATTAAGATGTGGTGTGTCCTCCAACAGTAATCGATCTCTATATTCGGCACAACTCTTTTGTTGGTCACGAGTAGCACTTCGATTTTATGGTGGGCTACCAGACCGTTGCAAGGTATTTACCTCCTCAATTGTTTCGCCGATATTCATGAGCACGATATCGTCCGCAAATCTGACTGTCGGCGCGCCTGCTGGTAGTTTCAGCGTTAACATCTCATCATATATGGCATTCTAGAGCACTGGTCCTTGTATGAAACCCTGAGGAACACCCGCTGTTAGGGCAGTAGATTGTAAGGGCATAGGGCATTGGGAACACACACCCTGTGAAGCGCTTTGGCAATAGCTTCCCAGCTAGCATTGTTGAAGGCATTTTTGACATCGATCGTCACAATGGCGTAATGATGAAAACCTGTCCTCTTCTTTTGGTATGCGCGTTTCGCGTGCTCTGTCACCATTCCGATGGCGTTCACTGTGGATCTCCCTTTCCGAACACCGAACTGGCTGTTCGACTTCTGTGCAGACAGTTAGTCTGCTGAATATTATCCTCTCTAGTAGTTGACCAAGGGTATCCAACAGACAAATAATTCTGTACTATAATAGTGGGGGTTTTCCCGGTTTCGATAGTAACACCAGCTTCGCAGTTTTCCACAGGTTTGGGAAAGATTCCTCGTCGAAACACTTTTGTAACACCACTCTGAAAGTATCCGCAATGGTCTGTACCAACACGTTCACTACTGAATTCGGGGTTCTTTCGAAGTTTTTTAGCGATGGCCACAAGTTTCTCGTGTGTTACTGACTCGATGTTGTAGACTTCCGCGTCGTACTGGGCTAGTAGCCACTGTGCCGGACCATGCTGCGGGGAAAGATGCGAAACGGTCTCCTTCAATTTTTCCGTACTTTTCCCGGTCGGCGACCTCGGGCCACCAAATCTCGCTAGTGCAACTCTATAGGCTTGACCCCATTGGGGTGTCATCTACACTCTGGCACAGTGCTCTGTAGCAGTCCTCTTCGATTTTCCTAAATCCTAATAGCTCGCTTCAGTGCAATCCTGGCTGCTCGATGAACGGCACCTCTCGTTTCTCTATCGGCTCGCTCGTTGAGCTCGCCGCCTGGCTTTTAGGCAGCTTGCACGCAGCTCGGCAATTTCTGATATCCACCAGCACTGGTGATGCTCCCTGCATGTTTATAGCTTCAATGCAGACTTCCTGATCGAAAGCTTTTGTCTTCCATCTCTGCTCTTGGACCGGTGGTTGCCTCGTAACCACAGGGTTTCGGCCTCCTACGCTATAGCGTATCGCTTGGTGATCGCTGTGCGTATAGTCTTTACACACTGTTCAGTTTATATCAATTTAAAGCGATCGACTCGCTAATGTCACATCTGGTATTCAGTGCTTGCGAAAGGTGCTGGTAGCTCCAGTGTTACACAGCTCAACCTCCAGTCTCGCGAATGCTTCTAGTAAACTGTGGCCTCTAGGGCTATTGCACCTGCTATCCCAGTTAATCGCACGAGCGTTGAAGTTTTCTCCTATCATTAGATTGTGTTGAACTCCCCGGTCGTCCATCTTGGTGAAGCGTAGCAGCTACAGGAGAAGATGCTATTAATTTTTGCAATAATGAATCCGTTCCGAGAATCTAACACTATCTCCAGGATGGGAAAACGCCTCGTGACGTAGAGATCAGCTTAGCCAGACCTATCTGCTGCTCAATTACCATTTCCACTACATTGCACTACATCGCATTTCTTGTAGCCTACCTAATTCTAGTAGAAACTGTGCCACCTTGCTATGATTCAGTTTGGACCTTAAATAAAGAGACGTTAATGATTTCTCTAAGTTCATGGTTGCAAGGTTCTTTGTCGGTAGAGTTTTCAATATGTAGTCCCATTTGCTCTTGAAGCCTTCTAGGCCTCACATCGCGAAAGGGTTTGTGAAAAATCGGGTCGTTTTTGGTAGGTATAAGTACCTACCTAATAATTCTTTGGCTTAATTCTTACTTTTAATTTACTATCTTCGTTTTTGAGATTTGAGATAATAGTTTAATCCTTTTAAAAATAACATTATAAAATAATTGTATGTCTTCATTCTACTGAACTATGAATGTGTACCACACTATATGCTTATAAGTAAGTGGATCCTATGGCAATAAAGTCAAAGAACCGCAAATAAAAGAGCCTCTAAATCAGGTCTATATTTAACCGTTCCCACGTGCACTGTTGTTGGCGGCGACCCAATCTGAGCTGAGTTGAGGCGAAAGAGAGACCGGCGGAAGATGCTTTATGATATTTCCAGCCACCATAACCTGTTGTGTATTACCCATCTCTAGTATAGTAGTAGGTACACTTTGCACTAGTCTAGTGTACAATAACTGTTCGTTGAAGTTGGCAAAGTTCGTCGGAGAGGTGCTCTTTTTTTAGGACACTTCAGAGCATTTTCGTGGGATGATCCATGCTTTACTTTCCTCCCGAGTGCAATCGCTGCTATTATTGCTTGCTTTCGAAGATGAATAGTATGGCTATGATGATGGTAAACAGCCAGCACACTGCTGTTGGGCCAACCAACGAACGTTTGGGCTTCTCTCCAAAGCCCTCCATTCGAACAGCGCCTCCAGGTATAGAAGCAATTATTTCTATCCTGAGACTCGTGAGCTTTTCGTGGGATTACTCAGTGCTTTCGTGCTGGCAACCGGTGTCTGATTTGGGAAAGAGTCTCGCCCATTGGACGTCCCAACTGCACTTGAATTGCTTTAAAGCAACAAGTTACCAATTTTATAAATTTCATATCCCTCTAGATTCATGTCGTCAACACGATAATGGTACCTTTTTTAATTAGAAGTTGTTCTAGGAGAGTCATATCTGTCAATTTTCGTCAAAACAGAATCCACCAGCTGGACCTCCTCAGAAAGTGAAACAAAAAAAAAACAATCTAATGCAACGGGCCGACCAGATCTCGTTCGGAAATTATTTTCATCATGCTAATGAGCACACCAGTCTAATTAATCGCTCAAACGAGTCCCATTTGCTGTGCTGTTGTCGCCGCCCTTCGGAACCCGTCAATCCTTCCCGTCACTCGGTGTATCCGACTCTTTCAACCGATCTAACTCTTGACAGGTATCGTGTCGGCTTTGTTCTGCTCCGCTTTCAAACTCGGGGGGCTTGCTGATGGGTATAACTTCTAGGGCTAGATTGATTCTTCAACAGTGCCGAAACTTTTTATTGATAATTGGAACAACGAGTCTAACTGAACTTCTTTCTTCAGATTTTCTCAATTAGATGGTTTGAAACGTTCAAAGTTCATTTTGAAAAATCAAACTAGGATTCTTCTTTAGTGTGTATCGTCGGGTCGCCTCAGTGACAATAAATTGTTGCCAATAAGCAAATGAACGGTTCTCGAGACCTGTTTGCATAAAAACTTGTACAGGTTTTTGCAATTTTAATACACGAACTCGACATAAGTCTGCGACTGGAGACGTCATTATTTTTATTATATCAAAATTTATGGAACACAAAAAAGTACACACAAAGATTCAATTAACTAATGAGTGTTCTCGTTTTCCTTTTTCTCTCCCACAACAGATATCGGAGACATTCCAGATGACATCAAGCACCTGCGCAGCCTACAGATTTTGGATTTCAGCTCCAACCCAATCAACCGCTTGCCGGCCGGATTTTCACAGCTGCGGAATCTGGTGATCCTGGGGCTGAACGATATGTCACTGACGTCACTGCCCCAGGATTTCGGATGGTGAGTAATTTATTAAAATTAAATTGAAAAAGTGTTTCGTTTCCAACTGTCTGAATATTATCTTTATTGTAAGTTATCGCTGGGATCCGTAGACAACGTTTCGAAAATAGAGAAACATTTGAAATGATTACATTGTTTTTTAGATAATTCTAGCTGACACGGTGAACTTCGTTTTACCTTCTAAACTTTAAATCGTAATAAATGTTTAGTTTTATTTACACGTCTTTAACTGCATCGTGCTCGCGAATAGATTCTTATGGAAATCGTAACAAATAAAGTTAAATTTGTATTGGGATCCCCTTTCATCAAATCTCACTGATTCTTGAAACTATTATACAAACCATCTCTGACCCAAAAAACCCTCGGATACCAAATTTCACTTCATTCCGACCGACCATCCATACGTGATGTTGTTACAAAGAAAACGCCTCCATTTTTACATAAAAGATTTGTCTGTTTATCCAGAACTCAAATTGTATTCAGATTCCTGTTGGTTGGATCTTGGATTCAATTCTGATTCAGGTTTGAATTTTTAATCGTTATCAAATCGCCAAAATTGTGGCCTAAATTGTTATGCGTAATTCTGGTTCAAATAGCAAAAAAATCGCTCAGAGAGGTCTGAAAACGCATTTTGTAGGTGTGGTGCAAAATTTCAATCAAAATAGCAAAAAAAAATGGATCAATAAGACCAGAAAACGCATTTTAAAGTTGTGATCCTAAAGGCTCAAACTTTGGTCCAAATCGCCAAAAACAACAACAATCACAGAAAACACTGAAAACGATTCGAAAACGCATTTTTAGTTGAAGGTAAACTCAAATTTCGGTTCGAAAACGCATTTTTAAGTTTGGATTTCATATTTCGGTCTAAACAGCTGATGTAAAATTTTGTTGAGATTTGAGATGATGTAAAATCTGTGAAATCATCTTAAAGCTTGAATGATTCTGAAGCCAAAGTTATAGCTATTTTCATATTAGCGTTCTCTTTGATTCATTTTCACACAGGCATTTCAAAATAAGACGCATATCTTAATTCGACTCAAGCAGACAAAACTTGATTATTGATCCAACACAAAATTCAACACTATAATAACGTTTGCCAAACCACAAACAAGAAATTCTTGGCCATAACGTCTTCAAAATTCTTGCTGGTACGACGACTGCATGAATCATCACAACCATCGCCGAATCGCGCCTTGGATAGTCCGTCGCAAATTTGCATTCCCCCGCTTCTGAAAACCGCCAACCGAGAACCGGTGAAGACTGGTTCAAACGAAAACTCGTTCCTATCTTTCAGCTCTCGTTCCAAGTTTGGCTGTTCTAGGTCATTGTCATTCATGACGCGTCGATTCCTTCGCCATTTGTATTCGTTCATTAGGTAGCATCGTTTGGCTTATGGCATTCTAATTCTAGCATCGTTACGTCATTGTGAGCTGAGTTTTTTTTATTAAATTGTTGTTTTCTTTCTGTCTATCGTTACAGTCTATCGAAGCTGGAATCGCTGGAATTGAGAGAGAATCTGCTGAAAACCCTGCCGGAATCCATCAGTCAGCTCACAAAACTGGAACGGCTGGATTTGGGTGACAATGAAATCGAAGAGCTTCCGCCACACCTGGGCTATTTGCCCTCGCTTCAAGAGCTGTGGCTCGATCACAACCAGCTGCAGAAACTGCCACCCGAGATTGGATTACTAAGGAATTTAGTATGCTTAGACGTCTCGGAGAATCGGTTGGAGGAAATCCCAGAGGAGGTAGGTGGACTAGAGAATCTCACAGATCTACACCTATCGCAGAATCTGCTGGAAGGCCTTCCGGATGGCGTTTCAAAACTGACAAAACTGACAATCCTCAAGCTGGACCAGAATCGATTGCGCACACTTAACGAGAGCATAGGCCAATGTGTCCACATGCAAGAGCTTATTCTGACCGAAAACTTCCTAAACGAGTTGCCTTACACCATCGGCAATATGACGATGTTGAACAATCTGAACGTAGACCGGAACTCACTGGTATCGGTACCAAATGAGCTCGGCAACTGTAGAAGTTTAGGAGTGCTAAGTTTACGGGAAAACAAACTCACAAAACTGCCCTCGGAGCTCGGCAACTGTCTCGAACTGCATGTGCTGGACGTTTCCGGTAATCGGCTCCAATATTTACCCTACTCTCTGGTCAATCTGCAGCTCAAAGCCGTTTGGCTGTCGGAAAACCAGGCCCAACCACTACTTACATTCCAACCGGATGTCGATGAGGCAACCGGTGAACAAGTCCTTACCTGCTTTCTCCTGCCGCAGCAAGAATACGTTCCAGTGAGTCCGGAAAATCGGGAAGACTCCGATTCGGAAGATTGGGAAGAACGGGAAGCATCCCGGACGCATTCGGTAAAGTTCAGCGAAGATTCGAACGTGGACAAAGACACTCCCTTCGTGCGCCAAAACACCCCACACCCGAAGGAATTGAAACTGAAAGCACACAAACTGTTTGCCAAGGAAAAGCGACCGGACGAAATGAGCGGCGGCAATCTGGACACTCTCTCGGAAGAATCTTCCTCCAAACCGTCTACGATGATGCTCAATCGGAACGGGGGCGGTATGGCCACTATGGACGACATCCATGGGGTGGTCGGTAACGAACCGGTCGCCGAAGAGGATGAAATGGTACGGGGAGACGCGGGCATGCAGCAAGAAAGTGAACCGTATCCGGACGATCACGAAAAACGGGTCGGGTTCGAAGTGAACGAAGAGGACGATCAATACTACGGCGATGAAAACGAGGAAGCGCACGAAAAGCAGCCAATTTCTAAATTACACCGGAGGTTAGTTTTTTTTTAGTTTAGTGTTAAGTTTTTAAATTAGTAAAGCAAATCTAGCGTTGCTTTGCAAGAAGGTCACGTGTCAAATTTGAGCCTGATCGGATCGTGGAAGGGCAACAAGCTTGAAGTTTGATTTTGATTTAGAGACATTTTTTTTAAGGGAGTACCTTAAAAATCTTGTTTTTTATCAAAGAAGTCTGCCGATATTGGAATAATTTGTTACTAATTTGTTATTGGAATAAACAAGTTACTGATTTAATCAATCCAGTTATCAGACGCGTTTATGTAATATTCTTCACTTTGGCCTATATTAATACGTTGATTTATTCTATACAGGGACACCCCCCATCACCTGAAAAACAAACGAGTACATCATACGCTTACGGACAAAAACAGCTCGCTGGTGCTGAATTCGCTCAAGCTGAAGGAATCGCTTCCGCCGCCACCGAAACTGGATGAACATCCGGCGCTGGAGGCGGCAGCAGAACCCGAAACCACCGGCAGCAACACCGGTGACGGTAAGTCATATCTCAGTGCAATTTCGCCCAATCATCAACGTATGGTTTCGCTCAATTTTTAACCTGTGTCTGTGTATATTCCTCTCGAATGTGCGACGATAGTATTTAGTTTGACGCCCCACGGGGTTTCTAGTGGCAGAATGATACCATCATCAAGAATGACTCAAAGAAGAACGATAGCAATTAATCATCATTTTGTGGTTTCGTCACATAATTGTACCTTGACAATCGACTAACGTTGTTGGGGGTTGTATGCGAATTGTAGGGTTACTTGATGGCTGGCCTGAATGTGTTGGTTTTTTTAATCCGTAAAACTTTTCCAAATTATAGTTTCACTGACACATATCAATAGTAACGCTTATTGTATAGTTATTTTGTCAATTTATGAGAAAATATTCTATAAACTTTTGAGTAAATTCCAGAAAAAACGACAAAAATGTTGAACTAAAGGATATCGGTTGTAGCTCTTTGTGTGAAATGAAGAAAAATATGTCGTACATGTTACAAACTTCTGCATTGCTGCCAGCGTAGCTCGACTCAAATCGTTCTAAATGGTAATAGCAATATGCTTCCAAAGGTGTAGCAAATGAAAACTTACTGTGCTTAGAAGAAAAAAGGAATACAAACCGACAAAAAGGATTAAAAAACTTATACCGCCTCATCCACAGAGCCCCATTTTCTCGGTTGTTTTCCAACCAACATTTTCCGAGATTTTCCGACGGACTGCTTTTCGTTCGGCTTGGCGGCATACACCTGGATGGAAACGGAAGAAATTCAATCCTTTCTACTTAAGTACGTAGTAATGTGTTCGGCCACAGCAAGACAGCAAGTAGTAGTAGGTTTTCCCCGCAAAGATTTCGTATTCGGAAAAGGCATTTGCCACCTACTCAGCCCAGTCAGGTGGTCGCCCGGTTCGGTTGTTGGTGGAATTAAGCACACGTACTTAGTCAACCCAACCAACCATCCTGTCATGTGTGCTGCCTCTCCGGGCTACGGTTCCCCGCAATCGGAATCGTTCTAACTACACATAGATACATATGTATAAAGACGGGGAGCAACTTCAAAGGAAGGCTTCTTGGTTGGTGTATTTTCTATTTATTCGTGCGGTTTGTTTTCTGGAAATTGTCGAAAGAAGTAAGAGAAGGAGAAGGGGGTGTGTTGGTGGTTCAGAATAAATGTGTACTTTATTTATTTTCATTTTATTCCGCTTCAAACCTGTCAGTACTTAGTTGATGAGTCGAATTGGAAGCGACGAGTGGCAAAATTCCCCTTTATACCAGAACCACATTCCTTAGAGGGAAATGGTTTGATCATCCATATTACTTTAGGAGACGTAAAACTAATGTTTTTATCAAAGTTAATTACAGTGCCCCTTTTTTTCTAAACTTTCTTGTAATCCAGATCGTAACCTCATATCTTGATTCAAGGATTGGTACATTTAAACCTGCAAGATTTAAGCTTAATTGAAACATTGTAAGGCTACCGTAAAAAATCATGGTTTTGTACGGAGTTCGTTTTAACGTTATTCTTTTGAACTTTTTGAGTTTTTCTTAATGTTTATGCCAATTTAATCATTTTTAACATGATCGTCATTTTGATCACATTTGGATTTTTGTAATTTTCTGTGATAGATAAAGATAGAGGGACAAGTTTCTCATTTAGATGGCTTTTTTGTAGGAATAATGTAGAGTGGCACCGAAAAAAGCCTCGCCAAATTTCGAAAACTGACCATATGCATTTTATAGATAGGCCCATAAAATTGACCTGTGCAGAACTTCATCTCATTCGGTTTTGAAATAGGGGTGCCTCAAAGCGATTACTGTATCGATTTTTTTAGCCTTAACAATCACCGAAAGGGGGACCAAAAAACATCGGAAAATGGAAATTTCAATTTTTTTTTTGGATAGCTCCAGATCTCGACGTTTTATGCATTTTTAAGTCATTTGGCAGCAAAATTAAAATTTTCATTTTCCCGATTTTCTTTGGTCCATAGTATAAGACTAGAAGAATCTTTGAAGAAATTTTGTACAGTTTCAATTTCGTTATGAATTTCACTTGTTCCATTTCCGTGCATTCCCCCCTATGCCAATTTTGACACCAAGCGAGGATGCCACGATCAGCTTCAGGTGTGAACCGAAAGTGTTTGGTCATCATTTTGAGTAGACGGATAAAGTATCAACATTGAAGCAAATCCTATGTTTTGACTGTTCAAATGTTCTAATGATGCCACTCTTTAGTAAAAACAGACGTAGAAAGAAACAATATAAAACCCACTCCACATGACACTAATCTGCGTAAGGTTATAAACAAATTTGTTTAAAAGAATTTCTCTGGAAGCTTAAAAATTCAAAATCATCTACTGTTTTGCCAGACAAATGTAAACAAAAGTTCGAGTCGTTTTCGTTCAGATATAAAAACTACAAAGAAAAGTTGTGTTCTATTCAATAAAATTTTCAAAACAAGTGATTTTTCATTGGACTCTGCTAGATGTAATTCTAGTCTCAATGAATCCATGACCAAAAAAACAATCAACCTTCAATTACCAAGCGGAGAACCATAATCGTCACAAAGCGGATCTACCCAAATTGGTCAAAAAAAAAAATGGAACACGTATAGGAACTGCTATAGGTTATCTTTCATTGTTTTTTTTTCTTACTCCATCCAGAGAGACCCCAACCTTCGCTAATGTCGATTTCCCAATGTCACACACAGGCGAGCGCGTATCAGCTCAATCTTATCATCGAAAGACTGGATGGAAGGTATACAAACATACATAAATACCAAACTGAACCGAACCGTCGAGACAAGTGCGATGGGTTCTGTTCTAGCTATACCTACATTATAGCCAGGTGGAATGTGCGCTTGTTTCAATATTGATAAAGCAAATTTCTGGATGCCATTAGCACAAGTGAGGTGCTGGCACATTCTTTCGTAAAACGATGGTTTAGGAAATTTAAAAAAAAGTAGATTTTTGAATTGGATACCGAAGATACAGAAAGTAGATTTGTTCCGATTTGTTCGGAAAAGAAACCAGACTACTAAACAACGGATGCGAAAATCTAATCCGGAAAGATCGACTCTCATTACTTTGAAAAAATTACATTCTAACCGATTTCTTGCTCCAGGAAAAGTTTCCGACTTCAACGATTCACGAGCGTATTCGATTGGATGTTTCGAGTTTTAAATTTGGTGAGATTGTATTGTATTCAATCAAACAACAATTTATTGTTGATATTACCTAATCAATTTATTTTTTGAAAGCTGTGAAATCATATTAAGTTGTTGTTTTGAATTTGCATATGTGAAGTTTTGTAAATATTTCGGATTCTTGAATCGTAATGTATTCGACGTCTCATCGGCATTTCTCGGTGCATATTTTTGGTTCTCGAGTTGGAAGCTTCGCAATTCGACCCAAAATAGTTGCGCGTTTGTTGTACAAGGTCAAGTATTTCTTTTAGCAAACTTTCGAAGCGAAACATACACAAACATACCCTTTTACACAAAAGGTCCTCAAACTAAGGGCGGCCGGCATTGTTTTGTATAAGCACCCTATTATTCAGGCAGAGAATCCCTCCTTTTGCCCGTTGGGATCTGCCGAACAAGCAACAAGCGCACCTGATGATGATATGCAAATTCTCTTCTGGAAGCAAATACCGGAGACGAATTTTACCCATTTTAGACAACGACGAGCGCACATAGCACATTATCAAAATAAAGACAACAACAACACAACTATAGTCACCGACCGACGAAGGACGGGCCCCTAAAATACCAACCATCCGAAGGCCTTTCGACTGTCGGTCGGTCCCATCGGAAGCGCTTTGTCGTTGTTTCCAAGGATTTTGAATGCGTATGCTAATGAAATTGGACCGGGTACACAGCAACCGTTTGTCCACCCTACACTCAGTCCAGTAGTCCGGTGGGTATTTATTCAATTATACGGGTCATCGTCGAGTTTTGACACCGAAAGTGGACCGAATTCAATCACTCAGCCACGCATTAAGTCCGGGCGCAAGTTTCCATTCTATACTGAATGGCTTCGTCATTACACCTTTTTCACGCTTGTGAACAAAGTGTTCTACTTCTGGCATTTGTAGGTTAGCAAAATTAATGGTGTGTCACACGTATTATTAAACGGTTATTCGGCTAAGGGGAAATTATAGGCAGAAATTTTTTTGAATTTTGTGTCTAGATACTTTGAAACATATTTCGATAGCATTTCAGCTTGTCAACAGAGTCGACATTGATTACACTAAAACTTGCTTCATTTAGAATTGGAACAACTTTTGCTCATACTATGGCGTTCCTGGTGCACGGATTTGGAAGTTCTTAGCAAACCGACTGCACTTTGCAAACAATCGACATGGAAGCCGAAAGAAGGGAAACTGCGTGGTAAGATTTTGAAGACGATTAAGAAGAATTTCAATCTGTCTGGCCGTAATTTGGCAAGAAAATCCGGTGCTGCCCATAGTACCGAGAGGAGAATTCGACTCCGGGAAGGAATCAAGTCGTATCAAGCTAGCAAACAGCAAACCATAAACCAGAATAGTGTAGCCAAAATCCGTGTTCGGAAGCTATACATACACTCATCCGAAAAGAAAACGTTAAATTCACCTGGATTTTCACGTAGGCGCTCATTACGTGAATTTTTGCTCGACTTACGTGAATCACTTACAAGCTAATACAAACTCGCATGATCCTTACGTGAAATTCACATAACCGTTTGCTGTCACAACCAAGGTCACATTTGATTCACGTGAAAATCCAGTGATCCACCAAGTACAAAGAGGTTAGGTGCATTCTATGTGACGTTCACGTAGCTGTGAACAGCTTATTCACGTAGATCTAAGCAAAAGAATACAGTACTCAATATGGCCTCCATCCAATCGTTTGTGATGGCTGTTACAGAAATTACGTGGTGATGGAGAAGCTGATTTTCCGTAAGTAATTAAAATTTTGTTGTGTGGTTGTTTTAAACATCTTTTCATTTTTAAACAGGATTTGGAATTAGGCAGCTTGTACGCAAAGGCAAGGCTAACAAGAGACATCAAAAGGAAATCTCCCGGCGATATTGATGTTAATGAAAATAAGTGAAATGTAGTGCTGTGTGATTTTTAAAAAGTTAGTGTTTTATGTTTTTAAATTGGTCAAAATAATAAAATGCCTCTGCTAACTCGAAACAATTTTATTTTTATACTGAAAAGAAACTCACTACCTTCATATTTTAATAAAATCTACGTGAATCGCATGTAGCAGAACGAATACCTTTCCACATCCGCTGTACGTTATTTTCACATACAACTCATATGAAAATTACGTGAATTCTGCTTGCTGTGCGAGCTCTGTTTGCTACTTGAAATTCACGTAGGTTCCACGTGATTTTCATGGTGGCAAAAATCCATGTACATTTTCACGTAGCGCTCATGTGAAAAGTTTTTTCGGTGTACGACCTGGTGCTGACCAAGTTCGACAGGTGTCTTCTGATGGACGATAAAACCTACAGTACCGTTCATAATTGTATAGAAATTGGAAGCACGCGCACTGTCACTTCGACTTTGAACTTCCATAACTTTTTACTCTGATGATATTTTTTGATCAAATTTTTTGCGTTAGATAGATCAACTATCACACTATTATAAAACAAAATTTGAGCTTTCTGGAGTTTGTGTGGCCTGAGAAACAGTAATTTTACGAAAATCGGACTTTTTGAACTTCTCTCATTCAAACTGCAATATCTCTGAAACTATGCTACATTTTTTATTGAAATTTTGCACAGTGATTGTTGAAACATAAAGCTAGCATGTCTGAAGTTTTGGAAAAGTTCTATCGATGAGATCAAAAGTTATGCGAGGTGCAATATTTCAGGCATGGATCTAGAAATGCGATTTCTATATAATTTTGGACGAATGTTTCCATAGGAAAATCATATTCTCTGTTTAACAACCAGTAAATCTATTTCAACCAAAAAATCAAAACAATATCGCGAGATTCTGATTTCAAAACCCAAATGGATCACTTATTCCATTTTTTATTTTCTACATTGCTTTGGCCAGGCATTTTTTGTTTAATTGGTGGAGGAAACGATATTGTTCTCTTGAATCTTCCAAAATTCTATAGAAATCTCATTTCTAGGTTCATACCTGAAATATTGCATCTCGCGTAACTTTTGATCTCATCGATAGAACTTTTTGAAAACTTCAAACATGCTAGATTTACAACAATCACTGTGCAAAATTTCAATAAAAAATGTAGCGTAGTTTCAGAGATATTGCAGTTTGAATGAGAGAAGTCCAAAAAGTCCAATTTTCGTAGAATTACTGTTTCTCAGGCCACACAAACTCCAGAAAGCTCAAATTTTGTTATACAATAGTGTGACAGTTGATCTATATAACGCAAAAAATTTGATCAAAAAATATCATCAGAGTAAAAAGTTATGGAAGTTCAAAGTCGAAGTGACATTGCGCGTGCTTCCAATTTCTATACAATTATGAACGGTACTGTATGTCAAGGCTGACTTCGGGCAAATCCCAGGTAGAAAATTCTGCTTGGGAACGGCTCGGGAGAATGTTCCAGCCATGTTCCAATTTGTTTTTGCGGATAAATTTGTCATCACCTAAAAAGTTCGCCATCCCGATTTTCCACAATTTTTTTTTCAAAATCTTCCAGACTATTTAAAAAAAACAGAGCTGGCTCTCCGATAAAACGATAGCGTTCTCCATGATTATCAAGAACGATGTGTTGTGAATGTCTCCATGAATCTAAAGTTCGAACGATAGTGACCGCTTACAAGACTTCCAGTAGCACGAGGACAAAATGAGGAGATTTCATTGCGTGGAATGCCTGCGAGCTTAGACCAACGGTCTTTGCATGGTGGTTGATCCCACCTGATTAGGTGTTAATTCTTACATTAAAGGTTTGGGCACACTTAATACTTCAAATCTTAAACTACAACCCTGTTTACAGTAACGATCAAATAACTAACCGAGTATGCTCGTCGTTCGATTCGTGTAGTCAAGTGCTAATCAAACAGACCGAAGCTACTATACAGTACAGCACTATCGCTGGTATACGCTACTACGCATTGCAAACACTCCTCGACCCCATCCAAGTACAAACGAAGTCGTTGTACAGAAGAAAAAAAAATTACGGACAATAATACTACGCTCTGGAGAAACGACACAACAAAACCCATAAGACGCTGCTGACTGGCAGGTCTGTGCTGAATAAGCAAATACTTTGACCGTGCGCGACCAAGTCATGTCATATCGGCACCGCGGTGTGTCAAGTTTACCCAATCTTACCTCCACTCTCAAGCATCCCACCGTATCGCTCGCGATAGTCCGGCCCTTTCGGGATGGGTACCACTGTGTTTTTTTTTATTTCATATTTCTGTTATTGTTGACAAAGGTGTTAATTGTATGTATGATGTGGCCAGTCGGGTATACGTACATACTTGCTTATGGCAATTTTTTTCATTACGAGGTAGGGCGTTTCCTTGAGATGGTTTTTAGAGAGAGCATGTGATATCAACGTTTAGTCATCGTTTTGGCGTTTGCACAAGAGTGTATTGAAAATTATCTGAGGCATTTTCCGTTCTGTGGGTATTTTGTGTTCTTTTTTAGTAGCAATACGACAATTCAGTGTCGTTTGTTGTTATCACCTGTGTGTACGGTTTATCGTTATCGTTTTGCATTATCACACCAATCTGCCAACTAACTAAGGGGAAGAAAGGGACAAACTAAGACCACACTTGCTTCGCTTCGGTTGTTGGTGGGGTATTGAAAATCCAAATAACAACACAGCCAGCATGTGCCAAAGTGTTATCGTTATCTGTTCGCGGCAGCGCGAACCTGTCTCTGTATTCTGTCGTTAGGTGTTTGAATTCACCAGAGTCTAATTGCGAAAGCATCGTCACCGAGCAGTTGCGCGATTCGACCTGCCACTCAGTTGAATTAAAGATTCCATTCGAACCAGAATGCTTCGCATAATTCAAGCACGGTAGTCAGTCAATTTTGACGGAAAAATTTGAATATTTGTCAGCGATTAGTAGTGAGAGTCGTCGAATCGTTCTTTTTGTTTTGTGTTGACCCTGCCGATCGAACCTTGGCGTGACGACATCATCATCAGCAGCGGCAGCAGCTTATTTGTTTTGATTCGTTTGGGACAACGCTCTGTCTGAAAGAATGATGGCATCGATGGTGATTCGGTACTACGCCTAGGCTGGAACTCTCGCACAGTTGACGTGCACTTTCAACGAGGAGGATTATCGATGATGACATACACGCCTACGAAACTTTACGGAACACTTCGTCGATAAAAGAGTTGCGTTTGCATTGAATTCGTAAAACAGTGACGATACGTATACGGTGATGGAGTGATGATTAATGCCTTTTTCCTTGAAGAATTTTCTTTCAAAAAAAAAGTGGCATATTCATGTTACTCATGCTGAATTTATATTTTTATTCAATCAAGCTATTGGATTGTGGGATTGTGTATAATCACATCCTTTTGGGTGAATTTTGTTCATTGATATTATTCTTCTGAGAGAGAGACTAATGAGCTCAATCAAAGTAACTGTCAGTTTTAGTTGTTCGTCGTTTATCGAAATTTGTTCAGCGAGGAGGTTTCTCGTGATAACGCTTAGTTATCAGTTTTTCGGGAAAAAAAGAAAACCTTGGTTTTACTCAACCGAACTTTTGTTTTTGTGATGTAGACAGATTGTAGGTACTCCCTCAGATCTGTACTTGATACAATCGACCAAAAGTTTTTGATTGTGCAAAGAGCTTAAATCAAAATATTTAAATTGGTTTGCTGCTCAACATTTTATATTTTTCAAACGATTTTAATCCCCATTTTCATATTAAAAAAATCCAACAATGTGAAAGTAACAACAACTTCTAAAGCTTCATCTTCAAGCAGTAGGTAATACCATCCAGGAAACAAAACAAAACTTTTCGGCGGTTTTAGAATTTTCTTCTCGTTTGTTGCTGCCCGCTTTTTAGCAAAATCAGAAGAAGAAGAAGCCAGCCACCAATCTCAATAACATTTAATTATGAAACTTTTTGGCGAGCCACGACGATGACGGTAGCGAGCGAGTCTTTTCGTGGCCGAAGAATTTTCGTTCGGGCCTTCGTTCCGATCTCGCGCGTCATGAAGAAAAGGCTTCTCGAGAAAGCCACCTGAGAGCGTAAATAAATTTCAATTTTCCCATTGTCGCACCACAACAACAATGTTCGCACCTCGCCCAGTGGGGCAGGAGGTTTAAAATCATTGTGTTTTCAATCAGTTTCATAAATGTTCAATTTCGTAACCGCGATTAACAGCAAGTTTTCTCTTATCGTCAGAGATGTTTTTCTGAAACTTGAGTTGTTTAAGTTGGTTGCTCGTAGAAAACATTTATGAAATTAAAATTGAAAACTATTAAAATATTTGATAATTTCTACTTTCAATCTAACGAGTAAGAAGGAATTAAAACAGTTTGTTAAAATTATCTGAAAATTGTAATTAGAACTTTGTATTGGTAGTTGACATTTAAAACATTTATAGAGAAATATTAAAATTTCTTATACCTAACTCTATGAAAAAATGTTAGAAATAACCTCAGGGCAAATTTAGTAAGAGTGTCTCAAAAGTTTTGGAAGACATTTGATAGTTGATAGTTCTTATGGAACCCAATTCATAACAGCGACTATTTTTGATATTTTTTTGTAAAACTTCAGTTTCTTTTGTAAAAAAAAACGTTGGATAAATAAGATAGTTTTTGTCAGTTGTACGTCAGCACAGAGTACTAGCATTTAATAAGTTTTATAAGCTAAATTCTCAAAAATCAATAAACACTGACCCACTGTGCGAGTTTCCAGCAAATTAGTTGATTTTTGGACTTAATATTTGGCTTTTCCGATGCAAACGCCTCCGGGTAAAGTTATTACTTGCTCAGTTTTTCCGCGAAATCAGTAGTACAGTTGGTGCTGATTTTTAAAAAGTGCTGCTGTCAGCCTTTTCGGATTGAACAGAATAATAACCACTTCCGCCCGTTTTCATCTTCTCCCATCCTAAATCCATCCATCCGGACTCCTTTCGGAATGATTCAGCTGAGAAAGGGATGGGAACTTTCAAGTGGGTGGAAGTGGGCGGCCCTATTCCACTTTAAGCATCTCAAGTAAGTGTTGGAAAGTGGCAGCAAAAGAGCGATATTTGCGGCTGGCTCTGCTACCTCCCCAATCGGTGGATTGGAGGCAAAAGAGCAGAGTTTAATTGATTCACCGTCGTTTGTTCCGTTAATAATATTTCGCCGCTTGTTTTTTTTCGTTGCTCCATCTGCTTTCCGTGATAGGTCCATTAGTAGTCGTCTTCGTCGCTGTGGGTTGGAAAAACATCACGAATTGGCCCTTTTTTGTTTCGAACGATTTTGTTCCTGATATTGGCAAATGTGACCTACCTGCGATTTTTCCTAACAACTCTCTGGAGCCACAACTAGAACATTGGTTACCTACTTATTTCAATTTTGAGAAACAAAAAAAAAAGGAAAAAGGCATTTACGCCACTTTAAACGTTACCACCATCCACCATATCATCTCGCTGTGCCACTCTTTATTTAATTTTTAATTTTTCCGCTCATTTACATCTAAACTGATTTCAATTTCAGACTTGCCCGATTTTTTTATTCGATTCATTTGAAATTTCAAGTGTATTTTAACGCCTCTAACTAAGGGTATTCTTTGTGAATAGACTAGCGTTTTTCACCAACAAAGCTGAATGTGAAATCAAAAAAATCAATTTCTGTGAAAAAGATTCAGCTCGAATCATTGGAAATTTTGACTGAGATCCGTATCAAAAACACGAAAAACATGTTCTCGGTTAAATTCAAAGTGAACGACGAGAATCGTCGCAAGGGACGGGGTGGAGAAAGTCGTCGGTCGTCAGCCGGATCATTGGGCAGGAATCTTCGGTCGCCCACGCCCTCAGTCATGTCCACCAGTTCATCGACAAATCTCAGCAGCATCCTGTCCAACGGGAAGGGCAAAAAGAAGGGCAAAGATGACAAACGAAGGATTCGCATCATCACCAATGTGCGGGATGCCGCTGCTGGAGATACGGACAGCAACTACGGTGGTTCCCTGGGTCGTCGGAGCGTCAGGTCGGTGAAGAAGTATCGGGGTAAGATTGAACGGGCCAAGAATCGAATTTTAACACCAGGGTTTCTTTGATTTCTCTGTGGTTTATTTTATTTGAAATAAACTTTTAAATTTTAAAACCACGAGTCTCACTCGTGTTAAGGCGGCATGTCAAACTCGTTTAAGTGTGCGGGCCGCAGTAAAAATTTTCTGTGACGTAAAGGGCCGCACAGTGCTCCAAAACCCAGAAAAGCTGGCAGAAAGTCGATTTTGGAAGTGCTCATAATCATCTAACCAAATCGTGTTCCGGCATTTTAAAGCTACATGAAACCATGAAAATGATAGTCATAAGTTTACATGTTTAGGAGTTCTCAGAGAAATGCTGAGAAAAGTTTGAATATTTTTTGAAAATTTCACAAAGATTTGCTTACATTGAAAAACGAATATATATTCAAATCGCGTATATATTTTGCTTTGCATTTTTATTTTTTTATACATATTTTATTTTGAATAAAGTTGACATTTTTTATATGGAATCTAGTTCCAAAAAACGATAAATATTTAAAGTTATTTAACTTCAAATAGAGATTATAAAAAAATTCCACATAACTCCACTCTAATTTTACGTTGGATAGATTCCTACATTTCTGAACTACAAAATATTGCAAATTGGGCTGCCTTTTTTGCTATTTTTGGAGAATATTTTCAAAGAATTGAACCACTTTTTTCTTCAAATTTTACTTCTGAGCCAATAACTTCCCGGTTCACGAACAAAATTGATATTTTATTGAATCTCTAGGTTGAGAGGTCTGGACCAATGTGGGCCGCAGCCAAAATCAGTTAGAAAACATAACATATTAGTTTCGCGGAGATTAGATGCAATAAACTGGAATATAGTTATAAGTAAACTTGGAATGAAATAATGCGTTAAATTTTTATGTAAGCTTTTAATGTTTAACATTCATATATTATAATGCATTATATCCAGTGATGGTAAATTTCGCCAGTCACGCTTGACCCGACTAGTTTTGTTTCATCAAACGACTGGCACTGTTCTCAATTGACGGAGCCTAACTACTCGCATGACGGGTAAAGCACGACAACAATCAACATTTCTCCATCATCGACTAGCGAAGCTCCTACACAAGGTCAAAATTTCTCCTGAGAGTGACTGGCAAATCTCTTCACACTTCGATCGGCTGCTGACGACAGGTACAACTAATTGATCGACTTGCTGGCAGAGAGCAACAATAGCAATAAAAAAACGAAAACGGGCTTGCTGGCAGAAGCAACAATAATAATAAATTCTTTTCTTTTTCGTCTTCGTTCGTCTTCGGCTTGCTGGCAGGAGCAACAATAATAATAAATGCGTTTCTTTTTCGTCATCGGTCGTTTGAATGCGATTGCTTGACTAGGTCATTCTTTTAGCTTCAAATAACTGGGGAATGAATGACTGGTAAACGAAGTGACTGGTCGTTAAGGAACAGTCAATTGAGTTTGACGGACCAAGAGGCTTCACAGTCACAGCTTCACGCCTCATGACGATGACTTTTGCCAAGCCTGATTATATCTACATGTCCTGATATCAGGTTTATTTGTCACTGACACTTTAATTATTGATGATACATTTTTATCAGATAATCTCAAACGATGAGGAGTTTTTGTAGCATTTGTTATGGAAAAAACTGCTCACATAGATAGCTACTGGCAAACATAGCAAGAATTCTGGCAAGAAATTTTCGTAACTCAACGTAGCGTTCAGGCAAATAGCTGTAAAATTTTGTATTTCGCTTTTAATAAAGAATCGCACTGCAGCTCTATCAACTCTAGTTGCAAATTATCAGCAGCATTTTTGGGAGCAATCGAAAATGGAGATACAAACAACGAAAATTCTTGTTCGTATGAATTTAAGTCACGAAAACGGCTGTTGAATGCATCTAGTAACGATTCTAGGTGAAGTACGTAATTACCAAATGATGCAACCATTTGATCTTTTCAGTTCTTGACACGTAGAGAAGTGCACAAGGTGTTCTTTGGAAATTTTGTTGTTCCATAACCGTAACTTCGCTTGAAAGTTTTTTACATCATCACAAGCAGTTACGGAATTTTTCTTTCCTTGAACCTTTAAGTTTAAATCTTGCAGGTGGCTAGTGAGATCAACGTCAAATGCCAAATCCTGAACCCCGTCGTTTGCTTGAAAATGTTCAACAGGTTCACCTTTCATTTCCAAAAATAATATTATATCCTCTCGTAGCCAAAAAAATCTTTTTAATATTTTGTGGCAGGAAAGCCAGCGTACTTCTGTGTAGTAGGGATTTTTGTGAAAATTTAAGACGGGGCTACGCGGGCCGCATTGACAAAGGCTGCGAGCCGCGTGCGGCCCCCAAACCCCCAGTTTGACATGCCTGGTTAAGGTGTTGATTCTATGAACGAAAGTCAAGAGTCTTTGTTAAGGAGGTATAAGTACGAAAAAAAAGAACCTTTAAAAAAACGAAACCAAGAGTCTTTACAGGTAGTTTGTGTAGTGTTTCTTACCTACGAAAAGGTGAAAATTCATCCTGAGAACTTCGAATTTTACAGTTTCAAGATTAAATGTGTTACAACTTTTTAAAAATGAACGATTTTTAATATAACTTTCGGAAAAAATTAAATTTTGAAAGAAATTTTGAGCTCGGAGAAAAATTTACAGCTAACACAGGTATACAACATTCACATTTTTTTCGGTGCCAAGAGTTTCAGTGCTGATTTATTTTGAAAAATATTAAATATTTTAGAATATTAGATAATATAAGAAATATTTTTAAAAATATTAGTATATTAGGGTGGCAGCCAAATGGTCATGCAGAATTTCGCGAACCAATCATAAACATTTTGTAGATTGTCCCAAAAAACTGACCTGTGCAAAATTTCAACTCAGTTGAACTTGATTTGGGAGTGCCTTTAAGTGTTTAAAGTTTCGGTTTTTTACCCTAAAAATCACCAAGCTTGGGGCTGTCAAAGGAAATCGAAAAAATCGAAACTTCAATTTTGATGCTAAATGTCTTAAAAATACATGAAACGTCGAAATTTAATGTTATATAAAAAAAATTGCCAAAATCGAATTTTTGGCACCAGTCGTTTTCTTTTTTTTTTTTTTTTTTTGTTTCGATTATAGTCGTTTTACCATCTTTATGGCATTCGCGACTTTATCAACGTTGCAGTTGGCGGATCGTTATTGAAAAACTATCCGGTACAACTGTGTTCGATGTTTACTCTTGGGCTCGAACTCACGGACATCGGCTCAGTCGTTTTCCGGAATGTCGATTCTTGGCAATTTTTGTTTCGAGATAACAACAGATCTCGACGTTTCATGCATTTTTAAGTCGTTTGGCATCAAAATTAATAATAAGATTTTCCCGATTTCGTTTGACGTTCCCACTTTCTTGATTCTTTCTGAACTTTCCCTCTGAAAAAAGTTCAGTGACCAAGGCACTGTGATTATTATAACAACAAGTGATAAATCCGACGATGTTGTCAAGATGGCCGACATTGGTCAAACATTTTAAAGAGACGAGATCTAAAAACAGAACCCTATATTTAAGCGGCTGCAATTAATAATTCATCAAACATTTTCGCCACAATTTCGAATAATTTTTGCCATGGATCGGGTGCAACTCCGGTCATGAAAAGCAAAAGCAAAAAATATGTCTGAAAGGTTTCGTGCGCGTGTAACTTGACACTCAAAACCGAAAAGTTTCGTTTGGGTTCTGTGTTTGTGTTGTTTCTGTTCGGGTTTTTTTTTCTGTCCTGTCCAGTCTTTTTGTTTGTCGATCCAAGGAAAAATATACAATATGTGATTCATCGAGTTTTATATACATTGGCTATTATTATTACTGGACAGAAAAAGCAAAACATCGTTCTTCGGGTGGGGGTTTCATTTTTTTCGGTGACTCAAAATTGTGAGAATTCCTCAACAGATACTGGGAAAAAAATTGAAAACCAACTGCTGAAAGGGTTCACTTGAAGCGGGTTAAAGTTACAATCGTGCATGGGTTATCTATCGGCCGCCACGATACGATATGACGACGACGACGACGCACGGAGGATGGCAAAAAGTTTCAAATTCGGATCTCGGAAACGTCCGGAGTGTGATATTTCGCAGAAGGACTAACTAGTAGATCGCAGAATATTCATAGCACGTTTCGTCGAGCGATGCAATGCTTAGGTTGCCGATAAGATAAAGTTTTCCCCCCGCTTGGGTGAAATATTTTTTCGTTCAGTCGAAAAACTCAACTCTCATAAAAGAGTTTCGAGAGCAAGGTTCCGTTATGTGCGACCGACACAGTTCGGTAACCGATTCAAAGTGCAAACATATGTAATAATATAGTTTTTCACTGAAAATAGTCAAGTGAAGGGTTTGTTATTGGATTGCCTCCGTTTCAATCACATATTTTATGACGTTTATCATGCATTGGCGAGGGAAAGTTTCTGCACCGTTGATGCGTTCTATTCCATTTAATCGAAAATATAATCCTTTTTCCTTGAGCTTAACATATTCACCTGTAAGGAATTTTCTTTGTCGCTTTCGTCTACAATAGAAGCACGATCTCTCTGGGTGAGGCCAAATATTTCTGCTGCAGTTGAATGCGATTCCGATTGTGTTCATTCATTTATTTATTTATTTATTTCACCAAACATCGTAGGCTACATATATATTCTTAAAACTAGTAGTACAATCTTAATATTACTTTAAATACTACAATATTAGGTTCTTAAGTGCCTGTCGCCGTAAAAAGCACTTTTTAGCTGCTGTTTAGACATAGTAAAATCTATGTTCTGGTAGTTTTTATTATAATTCTGCATTAGACAATTGATTGGACTATTTTTACCATAATCAGTTCGAGCAGAGGTTAAAATAAACAGATTTCTGGTTCTCAACTGGCGACTCGGACAATAAAAGTTTAACTGATTTAGTAGATAAGTAGATTGAACACGCTGACTAATTATGTCGTTTACAAAGGAGATTGCAGCAAATTCTCTTCTAACACTTAATGGTTCAATATTTATTAGTAAACAGCGTGATTCGTAGCTTGGTAATTGGCTCTGAGACCATCCTAGATTTCGTAAAGCAAATAGAACAAATTGTTTCTGAATGGATTCTAAACGGTTTTTATGAGAAATTTGAAAGGGGGACCAAACAACGCTGCAGTATTCAAGTATGGATCGGACATAAGCTGTGTACAATGTTTTTAATGTATATGGGTCTTGAAAATTATAACTAAAACGTTTTATAAAGCCAAGCATACTATTTGATTTTTGAATTATTGAGTTATAGTGATCTACAAAGGTAAGTTTTGAGTCCAATATAATACCTAGATCTCTTATCTTATTGATTCTCTCCACAGGCTCATTTCCTAATGTAACAATTTCATATGACGGATATTTTTTCCTCGTAAATACAATATGTGAACATTTTTTCACGTTTAGTTCAAGAAGACTTTTACTGCACCATTTGTAAAAAATATTTATTTCATTTTGAAACACCCTGAAATCTTCTTCGTTGTTGACTATCATATAAAGCTTCATATCGTCTGCGTATATAAGCACGTTTAGCTGGTTCAGTAAATAAGTAATGTCATTGACGTATAAGATAAATAATAAGGGACCGAGATGGGAGCCTTGAGGCACACCAGATGTAACGGAGATGCTTTTCGAAAGTGAACCATTGAATCTAACAATTTGTGTACGGTTTGTCAAATACGACTCAATCCATTTCAGCAGTTGTGTACTGAATCCGTTTTTATGTAGTTTAAAAATTAACAAGGGGATGTCGATTCTATCAAAAGCTTTACTGAAGTCCGTGTATAGAGCCTGAACGGAATTTCCTTGATCCATAGAGTGGATATTATAAGAAACGAATTCAAGTAAATTAGTCGCTGTAGATCGTCCTTTAACAAATCCATGTTGCTTTTCAATTATGAGTGTTTTTATTTGATTATATATTTTTTGATTCACTATTGCTTCAAAAAGTTTCGGTATGCACGATAAGATTGCTATACCCCGGTAATTTTTAATGTCAGATTTTTTCCCCGATTTGAAAATAGGTACAAGAAAAGATTCTTTCCATACTTGAGGAAAAACACCGGATTTCAACGATGAGTTGAACAATAGAAACAAGGGCATACTTAGTTCATTTACAAGATTTTTTAAAAGTAATGGAGGAATTCCATCAGGCCCGGGCCCTTTGGAGCTATCCAGGGAGCAAATTGATTTGTGTATTTCCTCAAGGGTGATTGAATCTACCACAGTCAATGATGCTGAGTCGGAAAAATAATCGAAAAACGCAGTGTCGCGATCGGCTTCCGAAAAACTGGTGTAAACGCTTTGGAAGAAATTGGCAAACAAATTACATATTTCATGGGAATTATTGCCGTTAGCGCTGTCCAAGTGCATACGAGATGGAAAATTATTACTTTTCAATTTGGAACGTACATACTTGAAGAAGCTTCTTGGGTTAGATTTAATGTTTTCCTCTGTTTTCCTATTATATTCTTCGAAAGAGGTATTAATGCATATGGCTAGTTGGTTGCATGCTTCTTGATATTCTAAACTGTTAGCTAGCGATGGTGTTTTTTTCCAGTTTTTATGCGCTTTCTGCTTTTTATTTCTAAGATGCTTTAGCTCTTTTGAAAACCATGGCGGATTTCTGTTATTATTCGTTCGTCGCTTTATTTTTATTGGGACATATTTACTCAAGATATTACCAAGAATGTTATAAAAAATAGCTACCTGATTGACAGTTTGGTTTTCGCTTTGAAATGATGATTGCCAATTAACTGATTGTAATTTAGTTTTAATCATTGTGTAATTTGCATGGAAAAAGTCAAGGGTCTCCTCATATTCGTATTCTGGTATTCCTTTGTTGTCAGAACATATAATTGAAAATTCGATAGCTGTATGAAAGATCTCATTTTTCCAAATTGGATTAGTAGCTTCCAAAATACAAAAGTCATCAGTCAAGTTTGAAAACAGTAAATCGAGATAGCGATTGCAGGCATTTTTCACATGATTTATTTGATTAAGACATAAGGTAGCAAGATTGTCGAAAAGGAATTGTAATGTTTCATTATCTCCAAATATCGGTAAAAGGATTGCTTCATTATCTTCATCGGGTAAAAATTGTAGATTCGATTGATTAAAATCGCCATACAGGTGAATTTTGAATTCGGGTTGGAAGCTTTTGAATAGTTCTGTTATGCTCAGTAGAAACTTTTGGAAATAATCTTTACTGGCATATTCTGGAGGAAAGTAGATCGATCCAAAAATATGAGTTTCCTTGAAGATTTGAGCTTTTGCCCACACCTGCTCAAATTCTTTGTGCTTAGTTATTTCAATGAGCTCAGAATCGAATGCAGAGCTTATTGCTACTACAACGCCTCCGCCTGATTTCTTGTCAGACAAATTGAAATTTCGGTCATCTCTGTAGACATTGTAACGCGATCCAAAAATTTCCTCGCTTTTTATACTATCATCCCAGCTTGTTTCGGTTCCTAAAATGATAGTATAATTACTTGCTACTAAATTTTTATGAATTGTGTTTAGTTTAGATGCGCTTCGCATTCTGTTAAAGTTTTGGCAATATGCCACAATTTCTTTATTATTGATAACTGGGTGATCGCGCGAACGAATGGTAACATGATCCGCTTGGTTTATAAATACAGAGGAGCTAGTGCTTACATAGGCACGCGTCGGTTCGGCAGAAAATATGGGTTGTTATACATTACCGGGTTGAAATATAATGCCGATGGGTCGTGGTGACAGCACGGTGCAACTAGAGGTGCGGTGAATGGCTGATTGAAGGTAGCGTATGGATGAGCAGGTGGCACTGTCGTCATCGTGTTACTGTTCTGGTATGTTGATGAGTTTGGAAGGTGTGGAGTGACCGGGGGTGGCGCAGGAATATTTGAAGGCCTTTTTCGATGCCTTAGCACATTTGGTGAAGCAGAACTAGGACCGGGGTTCAATGTTTCTCCCCGTTGGAAGTTGATGAAGGTCGGGATCTTCGCTTTCGGAGTTGATTTTCTATTAAAAGCGACTTTTGCGGCAGCCAGTAGCTCTTTATCAGTAGTGGCTCTTGCTTTTGATGAATTTTTTACGGGGGATTGTTTTCGTGACTGCTTCTGTTGTTTTCTTGATAGGAACATTTCTTTTTGTCTTTGTTGATGCTGCTGTTTTTTATGCTGTTTTCGCCTGGCTTTTTCCGCGGCCTTGACTTGAGCCGCACGCTTCCGTTTCCTCTCGTCGTAATCTTCCCAGTACTGTTGAGGTTTCCAAAGCATTTTGTTTCCGATTCGTCTCCAGCCGCTAGACGAAGTAGATGGATTTACCCTTGACGACGAAGCAATTTCCTCGGCTAGAGTTGGTCCTGAGTCGTGCTGATGATCGGCCGGTTTGGCTTTCACAGCGTCGTGAATGGACCGTAATTCATCAATAAGGTCCTCGTTTACACCAGGATTCCTCACTGTAGCTCTTAACGCGTTCAGTTCCACCGCGATTGACTGGAGCGTAGGAGTGAGCTCCTGTTCAAAATTTATATAGCAGCTACGGTGTTGTTCCCCTATTTCCAGTCTTAGACTATCAAGATCCGCTTGAATGTCTATTGGAGATTGACTGGCTGCTAATATTGTTGATACTGCCTGGCTGAAGTCAGCTTTCAACGAACGACTATCCTCGTTGCAGGACTGGACAATTTCATTTATTGTCGCCGTGTTGGACAGTTCCAATTTTTTAAGCGATGACAGCTCTTTTTTCAGACCGTTTATTTGATTTGAGAGCGTATCTATACCCTCAATCAAGGTCTCCAGGCATGAAAATTTCACTAATTGTGAACTAATTCTCTCCTGGGAGCTGTTTTGGAGTTTAAGTTGCTCCATTATTTCATTCTGTCGAGACATTAATCTCGACAGATCTATCTGGTCCTTAATTGAATGCTGACAGTCATAGCAGACTGGCAGCATAAATCGCCTTATAGACTCCTCGCAATTCCGCTGCACTCCGATACAGGCGGCGTGGAATCTTCGATGACAGGGACCCGTACACGTCCAAAGGTGGACGCCATCGATAACATCGCAGGTTGGAATTTGACACTTTGGCATTTTTTTTTTTTTCTCGTACAGTTAACACGGCACAAAAAAGGTAATTAAACAAACGTTGGCACTTTGATATACGCGGCGGCTTTAGGGAACACTAATTAATTTGAATTGACGGCGGTGCGCGAAAATACGTCTGTACTGTACGACGACTGAATACTGAAGTTTTGATTCATTCCCAGCACGGTGTTTGTTGATTTGTTTATTTGCAGTGTGTGCCAAACGTAAACATAACAAATTTGAACGCGGCTGGAAATAGCGTTTTTTATCGTCTTTTTGTTTTACAAAACAGACTTTTGCCAAAACGCCACGAGCAGTCTGTCAATCGACTGTTTGATAACTTTTCAGTCTCTACCTTTTTTTTTTACTCACAAGCAAAAAATGCAGTTCAAGTTCACCCCTCGAGATGATCAACAGTGTTGCCAAAATCAAGGGTCACCACTTTCGCCTACTGGCAACGTTTTCAAACCACTTTTAACAGGACTAAACTATTGTTTCAAGCCAGCCAATTTTTATCTTTCATAACATCACAGTGCAGCAGTTGAAAAGTTCAAAGAGAGCTCTCTGCCTAGTGCAAACCACTGAAACTGCAAAACAAGCTCAATCCAAGTAGACCGGTCGGTGGCAGCATGCACTAGAAGTGTTTGTTTGATGCATCCAACTAGATCAGACCTGCCCTACACCTACTAGACGTGTGTATGTATGTGAGGGTGGCAGCCAAATGGGTCATGTCGAATTTCGCAAACCGATTACGTTTGCCAAAGAAAATCGAAAAAATCGAAATTTTAATAATCATGTCAAATAGTCAAATGTCTCAAAAATGCATAAGACGCTGAGATTTGGTGTTACCACGAAGGAAAGTTTTAAGCAAAACATCGATTTTCTGGGACGGTTAACGTTTTTGGAAAATCGATTGTTTTTCGAAAAACCAAGTAAGTCCCAGAAAGTCAATTTTTGGCCAACATTTTTCCGAGATAACACCAGATCTCGACTTTTCATGGATTTTTAAGTCATTTACCATCAAAGTTAAAATTTAGATTTTCCAAATTTTCCTAGTCGATTTTTGACATTTTTTTTTTAGATAACACCAGATTTTGATGTTTTTAGCATTTTTAAGTCATTTTACATCAAAATTCAAATTATAATTTTTCCGATTTCCTTTGGTGCCCTCTCGGTGCTTTTCGAGGGTCAAAAAATAGAAACTTTTAACGCTTTGAGGCAACCCTAAATCAAGTTCGATTGAGCTGAGGTCATTTTTTGGACCAATCTACAAAATGTGTATGGTCAGTTTTCGCAATTTGACATCACCCATTTAGCTGCCACCCTAATGTATGTATATCGGCGAGCATGCATAAATCGAATATGGACGATATGCCGCGCCAGTCGGTCGTTCGACAACTTTATCACCGTTCATAGTAGGCTATGCACTTCATCAGAGAGCTTGCCAATGGCAACTCCGTTCCACTGACCCTTTGTCGGATCTGTTCCTGTTCCTTCGTTTGTGCAAACATTTGAAAATTGCATCCCAAAACACACCTGTAGGCTGTTTGCCACCCCCTCTTCATATGGTGATAAGTGAAAAATTCGTTCAAAGGGGAAGCGCTTTTGTAGCTGCCTGATGCACCCAAAGTGTTGAGGATTTAGAAGATTTGTTTGGTAATCCTGTTTCTGGTAATCCTGTTTCTCGTCATCCAGTGGAACGGAGATTTTATTTTGTTAATGGTTTAAATAAACCTTTCAAGTGTTCCAAAACTGTTCTGGAATTACTTTGAAGCAGTCGTCGAAACATAGAAGAGGTTGTACAGTTGGTCTTATCTATTAAGAAAACTACTTGTATGGTAAATTGAAAATTCAATTGACAAAACAGTAATATCATGGGTAATATTTGCAGAAAGGATTCATTTATACTAATTGTATTTTGATTGAATGCCATTCCGGTATCGATTCACGTCTGTGAGTGTGCACAGTGGGTGGGATTGTACGCACCTGTTTCGAACTTGAACAATCTCACACACAAACGCGCGCACGCACGCAAGACGACCTGTACCAAATCACGGGAAATCGAAGCTCATAAACATGCTAACAGGCGTGCGGCTATAACACGATCATAACAAAGGTAGAGTGAGAGAGTGGGCGTAAAAACACTAGGGAAACGCGTTTTCGCCGTTGTTGTTGGGAATTTGTGAGGGAAGAGTGAGGACGGAAAATCGTGATCCGCGGGAAACTTTCGCGCGCCGATAATTCGGGGATCAATTGATTGTAGCAAATATAATTTTCATCTCACCCGAAACGTTAGACCTCAAACATCGAAAATGGGTGCATAAATTTCACAGGCAAACAGTTTGGACTCGCAGTACCTCTAGCTATTTCAACTTGTCTTCACTTGCGGTGTGATATGATTTCCGCCAGCTATGAATAAATTTCCAGGCTCAACAAAATTTGGATAAAACGAAGTAGAGAAAATCAATTGATTGTTTGAAAAAACCTTTTTACTCAAACACAAACGGCTTTTTATTGATTGTTATCGATGTGTTTACATTTTTGGGTAGTAAATGGCAACAGAAATGAGATTTTGTTTAATATTTGAAGTTTAATTATTTTGTAAAAGTATAGGTATAAATAATAGCATATTACCAATTTTGAAATTTTTATATATTCAAATCAAAATAAGTATAGAGATGGAAATATGATAGCTGCCTAATACTTGATTGACCGACCCCCTTAAAAATGTTCATTCATCAAAAAAAACGGGAGGTGTACTAACTGTGACGGGATGTCATCGAAGTATAGACTACACCGTGGTTACGATACGATTGATTGTCTTTATTGAATCTAGTCTAATTGATACTTATTGCTAAAGCATGCTTACAGAGAGAGAGAAAACGAAAATGAGAGAATCGGAGGTGCCCGGTAGTATGTGGGAATTTATTGCAGTTGACAAAGTGTCGATAATTGCGGATAATGTGTAATTGGAGAAAGGTTCAAATTTAGCCTGGGAACTATGCATCGTTGGCGGTTGCGGCATAGGCTGTTGAACTTGAGCGTTCTTGCCCATGTTGCGAGACTTTGGCGATGAGAAATATTGTTGCTGTGCCACATCGGTTGACCGTATGCAGCTAAGATAATTAATGCACTACATCTCCCCCTTTTAAGGAAAATGATGATCGTAGAGAAATCATTTGGACACTTTTCTCCATTGTACCAAACACCTCCAATTTTTTAGGCTATCATATAGATTTTGTTGTTTAGTTTTTATTACACTTTGATAATTCTATTTTTGTGTACCGTTTTTTGTTCGTTTGTTTCACAATTTTTTATTTTTACATTTGGGTGGTCGATTGCAAGAACCTCGTAAGGTCCGTTATAAACTGCGTCTAATTTTCTATTGTTTTCGGTTTTTAGGAGTATTTTATCTCCTAATTTAATATTTATGGGGTTTGCTATTTCTGCTTGTTTAGATATTCTTCTATGCTTTGATTTGATTAATAGTGCTTTTGCTTTATTTGCTACATATTGCAGTTTAAATTTTAATTCTGTATAATAATTATCATAGTTATAAACTGGATCAATTTTGGAGGGGTTCACTAAACTTCGAGGATAATTTACTAAATTACCAAAAACTAATTCATATGGAGTGAATTTATGTACTGTGTTGGGAGTAGTGTTATAACAAAAAGTATAGAATTGAAGCCAAGAATCCCAATCATCAAGTTGCTCGTTAATGAATTGTCGAAGATATTCATTAAGGCATCGATGATTGCGTTCGAGGGCACCAATTGTTTGTGGATGATAAGCTGTAGAAAAGTTGTGGTTAATTGACAGTAGTTGACATATATTTTTGAACAGTTCATTTTTATATTCTGTTCCTAAATCAGTCTTAATTAAAATTGGACATCCGTATATAAGTATAAAGTGCTCAATAAATGCTTTCGCTAATGTTTGAGCTTGCTTATCAGGTATAGGTATGGCAATAACATACTTTGTGAGGTCACATTGTAATGTTAAAGCATATCTATTGCCTTTTCTGGTTTTAGTCATAGGACCTATTGTATCAATGGACACAACATTAAATGCTTTAGTGGCTGTAGTGGTTTCAATGAATTTTTCTTCCGTATGTACGGTGTGTTTGTTTCTTTTACAATCAATGCAGTTCTTAACAAACTGGCTGATAGTGTTTCTCATATTTTTCCAGTAGTATGTTTTTCGTAGTTTATGCCATAATCTTGTAGTACCAACATGTCCTCCAAGCGGGGATGTATGGTTCTCAAGGATGATTTGATTTATGTCATTTTGTTTTGTAACAGTTATCGCTGGTGTATAGATAATTATGACGACTTCGTTGTTTGATTGATTGTAAAGCGATTTAAATGTTTCAGTATTGATTTTCGAAAAAATAATACTGTTTCTTGCAACTGCTAGCTTTTTAATATTCAAATAATTGGCCATTTCGTTAATTGTGTCGATAATTTCTTCGAAATCTTTAGTAGATGTGCACATCTTTGCAGAAAATTGCGCTTGAGCAAGATTCTTTTTCATTTTTTTATCATATATTTTTATTGACACTGCTGTCTGTATTTCGTCAATTTCGGTTATTAATTTGGGAAGATCAAACGCATCAATGTTATTCACTGAGTCGTATGCTCTAAGGTGATCAGTCTTTGAGCTACAGGTTTGAGTGACATTGTTGGGTTCACTTCTTGTCATGGACCTCGTCTGTATCGGTAAGACCGATATAGTTTTTAGATCATCTGAATCAACAATAACACGTGAAAGTGCGTCGGCGCCAACGTTTAGTTTCCCTTCAACGTGTTCAATGTCGAATTCAAATTCTTCTAAGTCAACTCGTATCCTAGTCAATCTTGACGAAGGATTTTTCATTGCGAATAAATATACGAGAGGTCGGTGGTCAGTTTTGACTGTAAACCTCCTGCCGTATAGATAAGGTCGAAAATGTGTGATTGCCCAGTGGATTGCAATTAGTTCTTGTTCTATGGTGGACTTATTTCGTTCACCTTTAGTAAAGGACTTACTTGCATATGCCACTGGCAAATAAGTGTCTCCATATGGTTGAGTTAACATAGCACCACATGCTATTTTAGATGCATCGGTACTTAAGATAAAAGGCTTTTTGAAATCGGGAAATTTCAAAATTTGGGGGGATACTAATTTATTTTTCAAAGTTTGAAATGAATTTTGACAATCCCGGGACCATTCGAACTTTACATTTTTCCGTAATAAATTATTCAAGGGATGGGCTAATTCTGCAAAGTATGGAATAAAACGCCTGTAATAATTACAAAATGCAACGAATCGTCGAACGTCGTCTGCATTTTTCGGTGTAGGAAAATTACTTATTGCTGAAAATTTTGATTTATCAGGCTTGATTCCTTCATTTGAAATATGGTGACCAAGATAAGTCACGTCCGAACAAAAGAAAAGACATTTGGTAGGGTTTAGCTTCAAATTTCGTTGACGAAGCTTTTCAAAAACAAGTTCTAAATTTTGTAAATGATGCTTAATTGAACAGCCGATGACAATAATATCATCGATGTACAAAAATGCACAGTCCGCGGGCAGACCACTCAAAGCTATGGTCATCATCCTCTGAAAACTGTTAGCTGATATGTTGAGACCAAAAGGAAGTCTCTTGAACTGGTAATGACCTGTTTCGGTGGAGAAGGCTGTAAATTGTTTTGAGGCTTCATCAATTTCGATTTGATGAAATCCCGACATCAGATCTAGAGTAGAGAAATATTTTGCTCTACCTAACTGATCTAGAATGTCATCAATTCTAGGGAGCGGGAATTTATCTCCTAGAATTTTCTTATTCAGTTGTCTGAAATCTACAACCAGACGCCATTTTTTATCGTCTGTCGTAGATTTCTTAGGGACAACAAGTATCGGTGAGTTGTAAGGAGATATTGAAGGCTGTATAATGTCTCCTTGTAACATTTGATCAACTATAACTTTGATTGCCTCGCGATGAATTTCAGGAAGTCTGTAATTTTTTATGTAAACCGGAGAATTGTCGGTGAGATTTATTGTCTGTTTATAAAAATTATTACATGTAAGATAATCAGTTTCCAAGGCAAAAATGTCCTGATATTTCTTGCACAAATTCATCACATTAAGTTTTACATCTTGTGAGGTATGTTCCAAATTAAGCTCAGATAATAACTGCTGATGCCTAGAACCATCGCTTGATAATTTATTGAAAGAGTAAATTTCATAGTTTTCAATGTCGAATAAGTGGCGAGAAAAATTTCGTTTTACTTTGACCGTTTCGTTTGTGGTGTTCAAAAATTTCAAAAAGGGATTGTTGGAATTGATTATAGAATTAGAGATGAACACTCCTGGCACTATTTCATTGGATTTTACCAAGAAGGTTTTGTGAGTATCTCCGATATTTATGCGTCTGAACACTTCGCATCGAGGTGGAAGAAAAATATTGCCGTCCATGTCATCATGAATGGGAATTTCGAAAACTTCTGATTTGCATCTACCTGTTAGCATCCAAGTGTCATAATTAATTGAACAGAAATAATTGCATAAAAAATCTCTACCGAGTATTCCATCGGTGGGGATCGGTAATTGACCATCAACTAATTGAAATTTATGTTGCAGTTTTCTTTGATTTGGTAGTAAGATATTTGTTGTAGCAGTACCTAAAGTAGGCACTGAATGATCGTTAATTCCAGAAATGTAGCATTGGTCATTAGTATTAACAAAAGTTGTGGGGAATATTTTGTTGGTCTTGAAAATAGATATTTCTGCTCCAGAATCCACCAGCAAGGTGCATACTGTTTCTAGAAAATCTAATTTCAGGACTACAAAATTACTACATGATGGGTTAATGGAGAAAAAATGTTTCACTGGCGATGTAGTATTTGTGATAACTGCTGGGGAGGGATTTGTTGCTCCGTTTGCTGGATGTTTGCTATTCCCCCGCTTTGTGGTTGAAGTTGGGGGAGCTGCGAGTTTCCCTGGCTGTTGTAAAATATCTGGCGGCCAGGTGGTCCTTGGTAACGTGGGTAGGATTGATGATTGATCCCACCGCGCCAATTATTGTTTGGTCTGTAATTATATCGCTGACCATGATTTTGATTTGAAAAGTAGCGATCCCCACTATAGGTGTTCCTACCTCGGAATCTGTTTCCTCGGCTAAAATTTCCGCGGCCTCGACCTCGGTGGTGGTTATTAAAAGAATACATTTCATGGTTATTATTTTCTCTTACATGAAATAATTGCGGACGGGTTTCTCCCATCGTGTCACTCTCTTGCAGTTTTTGCACTGCTTCTTTAATATTTGCAAAGTTACCTGCTTTTAAAATTAACTTGGTGTCGGAATTTTTTATGCCACTGATGAGTGTTTCCACTCCCCGTTTAGTGGCCATAGTCTCCGCTCTATCGTGGGGAATTCTTTCGGCAACATACATATTTTGCAATTCATTAGTGAGAATCTCTACCGAATCACAGAATTTTTCGACGGAAGAGTCTTGCTTTACCACCTTCAGTTTAGCCACAATGCTGTCAGAATTTTTCTTTGACGAACATCGCGTTTTTATTGTGTCAATTATTTGTTGGAGATTATTTTGCTCTCCCACTGCCTGGCGTGAAATTCCAGTCAGTCTAGTTTTAATGAAACGAACAACGGTAATACGAGCCGCAGCTTGTTGTTCTGCCGATGCTGCTGCAAATTCTGAGTCCACAATGTCTGAAAACAGTGACACTGCGTCCAAAAAAGCATCTAATTTTTCTGGTGATCCGTCATAGGTGTTAACCAACGCGGTACCTAGTTTAATGTCAACCACTGGCATTTTTACAAATTTTTTAGACAGTATTTGACAAAAGATAATCGCTATCACTGTAGATTTAAAACTTGGCGAATGATTACTCGAGTATGGAAGTCTAATATTAATGAAGTCAATTATTTCCGCATACGTTAATTTTTTTACTTTGATTAAAAAATGGAATTCACTAGATGTAAATTCTTCTTCATTTATTGCAAGTAAATCTCCTATTTCATTATAAAGTTGCTTGCAGTACCTTAACTTGTTTACCAAAGTTTTAGTTTTATAACTCCTGTTTGGAGCTTTCTTGAAATTGATTGAAATTTTGTTAAGATCTCCTAGCTTATGTTGAATTATAATTTTATCCTCGTCTATGCCCATTTATTGATAATAAATTTAAAATTGGCAATTTATCACCAATGGTGTGACGGCTACTGTTTACCTCCATGCTCCGAGTTATAGGTGAAGCTCAACGGGACGACGCACTCCTCGATCCCATTCCTCGTGGAAACGCGCTCTTCTACACGGTTCGAATTTCCTCAGTCACCTTCACTGCTGGGGAGGGCCACCTTCACTGGATTTCACGATTCGTAACGCCTTTGTCGTTGAGGCGCACACACGGTTTGTTGAATCACTTTTGTTGTTGTTTTTTTTTTCACTGTTTGCATTATTTTTAAGCGATGCAGACGCTTATCACTTGTTTAAACAAAGTTTGTGATTTACTGTTTATCGTTTTTAGGGGTCAGATTTAATTTTAACCACTACACTTTATCTTCGGTATTTTGGGACTTGCATCCTTTTTCAAAAGCTTTTCTGCGCGTTCTTTTAAGTTGCCAGTTGACAAGTTTGAACATTACTTGCAATATATTTATTGCTAATAAGAACCACAATTTAAGTTCGTGTTCCTTGTGCCTATCATTGTTAATCTCAAGTTCATTTACAACATTAACATCACCACTAATGGTTGTTTCCTTCGATTTTGTCGTTCCCATCACTCACGATTATTTCGAACACTTCTTTGTTTTTAATTCACGAATTTTTCGAACACTTATTCGTATTCAATTCACGAATATTTCGACACTTCTGTTTTTGATATTGCGATTCACTAATTACCGAGTCAAGGTCGCCATGTACTAACTGTGACGGGATGTCATCGAAGTATAGACTACACCGTGGTTACGATACGATTGATTGTCTTTATTGAATCTAGTCTAATTGATACTTATTGCTAAAGCATGCTTACAGAGAGAGAGAAAACGAAAATGAGAGAATCGGAGGTGCCCGGTAGTATGTGGGAATTTATTGCAGTTGACAAAGTGTCGATAATTGCGGATAATGTGTAATTGGAGAAAGGTTCAAATTTAGCCTGGGAACTATGCATCGTTGGCGGTTGCGGCATAGGCTGTTGAACTTGAGCGTTCTTGCCCATGTTGCGAGACTTTGGCGATGAGAAATATTGTTGCTGTGCCACATCGGTTGACCGTATGCAGCTAAGATAATTAATGCACTACAGAGGTATCCATAAAAGAATAACAAGAAATTAAATTGAATTCCACCAAAAATTGAAGTGTGAAATTCCTAAAAAGCCAAACATCAAAAAGCCACTGAGCATATTCACATAGCTAAGCCAGTGTTAACGCGGCAATATGAAAGTGGGAAATAAATTTTTCTCCACCACTTTCGCGGTGCGGTTTTGTTTAAAAGATTAGCCGGGGGTGTAATAATTTTCCGTCCGTCCGTTGTTGTTTGTTCTTGAGCGGATCGAACTGGCCGGATTAATCTCAGCAGTTACCCAGACGCTTCAAGGTATCCGAAACCCCAGTTGGTATCAGAAAGTGGCAGTCCGGAGGCCCCTCTCCCTTCTGGAAACTGGATGGGTGGGTTTGCTGACCGACCACTTGACTGGAAGGCCCGGGCGGCAGAAAAAGAAGGTGATGAAAAATCGAACACGCTTTCCCCTGATGTCGGCCAGCTGTGTGTGGTTTGGCTATAATTTTCGCCGGGCTAAATGCCTTTACCCAAGCCAAGAGCTCTCGCCTCTATTGATGATGTCATTCGACCGAACAAAGTTCTCTGGAGTATGGTGTTTTGAATGGAAGTTCCGTTGTTTTCCCGGAGGGGTGATGGCCATTTGTTGTTTATTGTTTTTTCATCCACATGGAGTGGTCGTTTTTCCATACGCTATGTTGTTGATTGAAAATGATGGCATGTGCGATTAGTCTGAATGGAATAAGCTATTGGTAGTTTTTAGCACATGTTAAAATAAATTTTTCGATTTAGATGACAATTTTAGGATAAAATTCGAGCGAAATCTACAACATTTCAATTCTATATTGAATTTCAATTAACAATTTCCTTTTTATTCACAACAGATGCTACCGATACTGTAACAGCGCTGAAAGAGGAACGTCTGGAGATTCACATTGAACGCACATCTGCAGGGCTCGGTTTGAGCATAGCCGGTGGTCGGGGTAGTACGCCCTTCAAAGGTGATGATGAGGGCATCTTCATTTCTCGAGTGACTGAGGGTGGACCGGCAGATCTGGCTGGTCTGCGAGTCGCTGATAAGGTAAGGCTGAGAAAAATGAAACCAGCTAGCTATTCGATTAGAATGTAATTAACGGCATCCTATGCATTCTTTCATCTTCTCGTCCAGCTCCTTAAAGTGAACGGCATTTCGGTAGAGGATGCCGACCACTACGATGCAGTGGAGGTTCTCAAAGCCTGTGGCTCCGTACTGGTGCTGCACGTTGCACGAGAAGTGACGCGGCTAATTGGACATCCGGTGTTCGATGAGACCGGCTCGGTAGCACAGATAGTGGAACAGCAACAGCAGAAAACGATTCCTCCGCCAATCACCATCGATCAACCGGCACTGGACGGGGGTGGGGGTGTTGTCGGTGGCGAGATACATCCTTCGTTTAATGTAGTCGGCTTGCCGAACGGAAATGCTGGCACACCCCCGACCACTGTGAGTCTGCTGAACGGAAATGAAATTACCCACAAGGTAATCCTCCACACGACACTCATTCGCGATCAAATTGGCCAGGGGCTCGGATTCAGTATAGCCGGGGGAAAGGGCCATGCCCCGTTTAAGCACGGTTCCGAGGGAATCTACATTTCACGGATCACCGAAGGTGGAGTGGCTCACAAGGACGGAAAAGTCCTGGTGGGCGATAGAGTGCTAGCAGTGAGTATTCAGATAACCGTTTAACATCAACATTTCATCCAAACTCATTCAATTTCTTTCTCTTACCTTCCCGTTCGTAGATCAATGGTGTAGACATAACGAATGCCCATCACGACTACGCCGTACAGTTGCTAACGGATCACCAGCGCTTTGTGCGATTAGTTGTTCAGCGGGAAGTTAAGGGACCACTGGAGCCTCCCACCAGTCCCCGAAGTCCACTTCTGACCAGCCTCAATCCCAGCGGTTACATGGCCAATCGACCGGGTGAGTATAATTCTCCCAGCTTTTTAAGGGTTGGTTTTGTTTTGTTTGCAACTTAAAAGTTGTCAAAATTCAAAGGTTTTTATTGGTCCTGCTTAATTTTCGTCGGAATTGTAGTATCATTATTTGAACTCTATATTAAAATGTTAAAAATGTTCCTTTAACGCCCATAAAATTTTAGGAGGATCATTTTTAAAATCTTTTCTGATTCCTGCAGGTGCACTCGCAAACATTTATAGTTCAAAATTAGATTTTTTTTTCAATTTGATATTACCACACAGAGATGGTGGTCTAGCGCTGATGTGGTCTAGTGGATAGGCTGGCGCGAGTCTGGTAACCCAGGCGTACTGGGTTCGATTCCCGGTATCGGCAAGAAAAACTTTTGGGTTCTAATCCCATAAGTTGCCGACGAGATGCTTGGGGAGTAAGTGAAGGCCAGTCTCGAACCCACCTTTGTCCTTCCTCCAACTGGTATCAGGAGGGGTTGGTTTATTATCTTGAACTGCATTCTGTCCATATCCAGCTGGAATGAATATAATGAAGTGCATGATGGTCTAACCAACGTCTCATGATCGCTTACTATTCTACGCTGCCTACTCTAAACTTTAAAATTTTCTTCTCCAAAAAACGATCACTAATTTTCATTTCCAGCGTCAGCTCCCCGAGCTATTTAAACGCCACAAAAAAAATATTATCACACAGAGATTTTTATTAATGTAACTTTCAAATGTGATAAGAAGGACTGTTTACGAAAGAAAGTGGACACGGGTTTTAAAATGTTATTAAGTAAATGTACCAGCTAGAATTGTTAAAAATTATGTTGAATTGTTTGTTAAACTCTGCTTAAGGCAATACACTTAAAAAATGCTGGAAAAGTTGGATTGAAGGTGGCAAAGTTAACCCATCGTTGGATGAATCAAAAATGAAAGCAAAAATGATTTGCGAAAAAGTTAGCTGCCACTTGTTTCTTAAATTCTAGAAATGCGTGTTTTTTTCTTTGAAATTATAAGCAACTCGACTTTCACAAGATACGTGATAATAATAAATTTTGAATCTTTTTTTTGCTCACGAATCCTAATTCTGTTTCGATTCTAATGTGAATTTTTTTTTCTCTTCACATCAGCGTACACTGGTTATCGTCGCTCAATCGAAGACTCTCCGGTCGAATCGACGACGCCAGCTGCAGCGATGGCCACTGATATCGCTGCGCAAGCATCAAAGCCTGAACCAGATGTGAAGCACACCACCGTTTCGAAGGTAAGTAGCAATATGCCTTCGCCGCGGCGAAGTGTGCGTAGCAAACATCCCACTAGCAATTGCATTAGAGTTTGGTAACATCCATCCACCCACCCAATCACCCGTTGTTTCCATATAGTCCGTTTGTTTTGTCCCACCGGTTTTTTGTCCATTTTTGTTCCATTTTTTCATGTACACAAATTACACATTACACAAACCGCAAAAATCTCATGTGCACTACCATCGAATCACATTTGTGACACACCCACAGCAACAGCAACTGCAACAACATCGGCAACCAATGGTGTCCGAACAGGCATCGCACCAACCACCCCAACCCGCCCCACGAAAAGTATTAGCGTCGTCAAATTCGCCTGTAAATAACAACAGCAACAGCAACAGCAATGGTAGTAGTAGTCCCTCTAACGACAGCCACAGTCAGAACACTGTCATCAACAACACCACGTCAAACACAACGACAACGAATGGTGGCAGCAACGGCAGCGTTAGTTCGCATCATCCGACATCATCATCACTGGTAACTGGTAACGGTACAAGTAATAGCAATAACAGTTTGGTAGCCAAAGGTGCTACCAATAACAACAACAGCAGCCAGAATGCGGAAGAGCCGCAGGTGAGTTAACGCTCGATCGAGTGTGCGGAATGTGGATCGAGCCCGAGGGATGCCGTTAATATGCCTGCAAACGGATCCCCCGAATCACTTTTTGATGCACACGAATTTTAGTTTTTAGTTTTGTCATCAAACACTTGAGTGTTAGATAAAAAAAGACAATTAAGTTTTGCACGACGCGTTTAAGCGGAAACACTTATAGTTTTAAGTGTGTGTCTATTAACAATATCCTTTTAAGGTTATTCGTATCGCTAGGATTGTAGACGTTTTCCAGTGCTAGGGAAATTCAAGAAAGAGTTAGTATTTTTCTGCGGCTTTGAAATCCTTAACGAAAAAGTAGGTTGTAAAATCTGAAGGGATCCACATAGGTATAGCTAAAGTAGTTGCACTTGTTAAAATACCTTTTAAACAGTTTTCATAGCAGTTTTCTTTTCAATAGACGTTTTATAGGATTTAAAATTGATTGTAAAAGAGAAAAAATCTGGTATGTCAAAAGACTCAATCATTAGGGAAACCGCAGTGAAACCGGAGATTGTAATCATCAACAACTTCGAATGTTCCTTTTATAGGTCTCTGTACAATTCTACCCATTTCTAGAGCCAATTTCAGGTATTCCTCACATGCAAAAAAACTCACAAGTGTTGATCATTGCTAATACTTTGGATTAGTGCCTGGTTAAGGATAGAAGTGGCTATAAGATTTAATAACCAGTGCAATTTTCGAAAAATTATGCACACATGTAATTATGGTATATTGGTGAATTTAGTTGCTCAAAAACCCTCTTTCTCTTATTCCTTAAAGATTGAGCGTTCACCGAAATAGTTAGAAAACGGCGATATTACTAAAAAACATCAAGTTTGCTTAAAATTTATTACCAAAGGCAAATTTGGCACAATGATTTATAGTTAAGAAATACTTCGCATTTTTCAAGAAAGGGTCTCTTTTGTACAAAATAGACATCGCCGTAACTTCAATTTTGAACTCCCATGAATCTGATTATTTTTCGTACAAACCTTCTATTGAAGATTTATTAACTCAACACTTTCTGTTAAAAAAAAATAAGGTAGAGTACAAATGAACAAGTGATTTGTTCATGATTGTTCGACATTGTCTGTTTGTTGGATGAAAAACACGGGGTTCGACAATACTGCCGTTCTACGCAAAAGTGTCTTATGTGACTTTTGGGTCATTTTTATTAATATTATTTATTTATTAGATTCCTAGCTAACCCTATGCAGATTCTACGCACAAATGTCACACGAAGCATTTATGACTATAACTTGCAAACAGGGTTCAGAATCGTCGAAAGGAAAGAATTAAATGGAAATTTGCTTCTATTCGTCTCACTTTAACAAATTTCAATTTCCAGCAGTTCACTTTCGTTACTCAAATGAAATTGAATCTACTCGGGTGCAACAAAGAAATTCGAATGTCAACAGATAAGAATTTCAATGATGCTTTGAACTGCCCGCAATCATTGTTATTCAATTTCGACGTTAAACGAGACTTTCAATGTAACAAAACAGGCAATTGTGATGCGCGAACAACCAAGAGCCACTCATTCGAACCGGTTCTTCAAAACAAACGAAAGATCTGTGGCTCTTGAAAAAAACCGCGTTACGAAAATGAGCCGCGACACGCCGCTTAATACAACACTGGTTGAAAAACTTAACCGCTGCAAAATGCAAGAGAACCGTGGTTCGAGCGAGCCACAGTTCTTTCTTTCTTTCCAAAAGAGTTCTATCAAATAAGCAGCTCTTGGTCCCATAACTAAACAAGCAATATAAATTCTGTTCCTTTATGGCCCGGTTCTTTAGTTCAACTATACAATCCCATACTAATTTGGAGTAACATGTGAACGTACTGAGTGCTCGAAGAGCTGCCCGGCTGAAATGGAACCTAATAAACACTAATAGAATATGATCTCACGTGCATATTTGCATATATCAGTTATTGGCACTTTTTCAATAATCATTCGTTTCTTGTTATCATGACTCGTTCTAATTTCATAGTAAAAAAAACTGATAATCATGATATTATTTTTAAATACTACTTTAAGACAACAAACTAAGCCCTGGAAAACGTCTACAATCAAGTCCGACTAATAATTACCTGTTGATGCATTGATTCATTGTTACCTTTTCTCTTTTTTCTTCCTTTTTCGAATTGCATTGTACTTATCGCCACGTGTTATGAATGTTATTTACCCCGATATTCCCCACTCCCTAATTTGTTTGTGTGTTTCCGGTATTGGCTATTTTCCTGTATACACATTTGAAAAAAACAAAAAAAAACAAAATTCCAATCGAATAAATAAAAAAAAACCCACATAAATCCTTCTGCACAAACACACATACATGCCAAAATGCATTTTCACCGTAACACGCGCGCCAACAAATGAAAAAAAAAAACACGCCGCTCCCTTCAATGGATCACTATCTCTGAACAAAATCAAAACATACACCGCGATCGCTCTCCTGCCAATCGGAAAATATGCGTCACCAAACAACCGAAATGGGAAATTATGAAAAAAAAAACAACGGTAAACCGGAAATCCCAGGTGACAGCCCGGCCAATGACGAGTGCCGACTTCCAGGCCATGATACCGTCGCACTTTATCAGCGGAGGCCGCCAGGTGCACGTCCATCGATCGGAGAACGGCTCCTCGACGGGACACCCGGAGCACGGACCCTCGGTCACGGTTACGGTGCAGAAGGCCCACCCAGATATGCCGATGCTTCCGCCAGCGCCCACCGAACTCGGCACCGTCACCGAGACCATCACAAAGTCGACCTTCACTGAGACGGTAATGACTAGGGTTACTGACAATCGGTTATTGGAACCACTAATCAGTGAGGTGAATACCAAAAAACAATCAATCTTTTTTATACCTACGTACATTGCCATTGGTTCTCGCGAAAATGAGAACGGTTAAGTTCACTTAGTCGATATTTAGTTATATCTACCACCCACCCCGGTTTGCGGGAGCAAAGCCTCTATCTCTCTTTACAAGGTTTTAGTTCTTCCTAAGTGTTGTTCACATACATGTACCAATGAATTAAGCACATTCTCTCTATTTTAGCTTTTTCATTATCGTTTTCATTCTTTAAATTTGTTTTTGTTTGTGGTTACACACTTTGGTAGCTCAGCCTTAAATAGTCTGCTTTCGCCCCGCACTTTTCTACCAGAATACAGAGTGTCATTTTTTGTAAAAAATTATATTTCTAAAGTTTTCTAACATTACTTTTGTTCAAAGATTTTAAAAAATTGTAATAATACCACTTTTAATAGTTTACAACTCTTATGATAGCTTCTAATTTACACAAAGAAGGTAGATTTTCTTTAAAGGTCAAATTTCTTCGAACAGATAATAATGTTTAATCTCGACGTAAACGACCAGAGAATGCGACCAGAAATATATGGGACTACCAACAATCTAAAATAAACAATCATGAAATTTGGTTGAAGTTTAGAATGAATAGAAACAGCACAAAAAAAAAACAATATTATCTCGAAACAGGTTTAATTCCTGATTTTTTTCAAATAAAGTAAATAAATATAAAAAAATTATAACTAGAATGCTAAAAACGAATAAAAAATTATAAATGAACCCGAAAAATCTAAAAAGAATCTAGAAAAAATAACCGAACCAAAAAACTGAAAAAAATGAAAGTATATATCGATGTGACTGTAGCTCACGGACAAGTAATTTGCAACATAGTGAAGGCGTGTTCATTGCTGTTAAGCAATGTATAGAAGCGACTTTAGTCTGTAGACAATCGTGAACGCCTTGAACAAGTTGTTACAAAAATTAAACAGCGCCGAAGAATCCTATGCTTTTGTTGAATTTATTTACAAATACTGATGTTTCTACTTATGAAACACACTACAAATTATGTTGTAGTTCCGGCTGGAGACTACAATTTCCCGAGTCTCTCGTGGAGGCTTGATGAATTACGCAAATCGCAGAATAAAATGGAAGCCAATGAAGACGTGCTGGCGACGAAGGGAGCCAAATACTTTTGAGTTACGTAACAGTTTTCTCAGGCGATGCATCAATAACATGGAGAGGAAATTGAAAAATCATCCGTCTAACTTCTGGAAGTTCATCAGCTTTCCATCTCGAGTTACATTGGAAGGTCACTCTTCTGAAATTGTAGCTGAATCTGAAAACTTGTTCGCAGAATTATTCACACTTCACAATTCCCGCCTACTACTAACGAATACCTCGAAGCATTGCCCATCCTTGACGTCATCTTACTTCAGCCCCTTCCACCCAGAATGAAGTCTTGGCAGCCTTTAAAGCCGTTGATCCATCAAAAGGACTCGGCCCAGACGGTTTTTCTCCGTTTCTAATATTGAAAATTGCCAATTCGCTTGCTGAACCATTAAAATTGATTTTTAATCGATTGCTTACTGAAAGTTTTTTCTCTAGCATTTCAAAACTGGCTGCTATAACTTCCATTCACAAATCAGGGAATATGAGAGACGAATCTCAATAATCTGCTCAATAACCATCTATGAAAGAAACTTACAATGCCGCTAAACCGATAATACTAGAGCATCAACATGCTTTCGTAAAGAAAATATCGACTGCAACAAAAAGCAACAAGTTGACGCTATTTATATGGATTTCTCCAAAGCATTCGATAAGGTACCGCACGATCTTGCAATACAGAAAATCGAACATCATGGATTTCCGTCGTGAGCTTCAACGTGGTTACATTCTTACTTGACGAAACGTCAAGCATTTGTGAACTTAGGAGGGATAAGAGGGAGGGATCCCAGCCGTATGACGTTCCATCCGGAGTACCCCAGGGATGTCACTTAGGCCCGCTCATCTTTATACTGTTCGTAAATGATCTAGCTGGGATTCTGAACCCGTCGAAGTTATTGTACGCAGACGATCTCAAAATTTAACAATGTCGTTGGATCGTTAGTGGATTGTGCAACCCTGCTAGCGGACATTTCGACACTTCTGGACCTATGTAGATCTCATGGGATGATGCAAGTGCGAATGTATAACTTTCTATAGAACTATAGAATCATTTCCCTTCGCATACATCATGATCATAGTAGAAATGGAAAGAGTTGTTACAATCAAAGATTTGGGCATATTATGTATTTGATCAAAAACTGGCTTTTACGAAACACAGAGCCGCCATCACAGCAAAAGCTTTTGCAATTTTTGGTTTTTGAGCGAAGAAATATCGTTGATTTTGAGATCACAAAAAAGGATAAAAATCGGTTCGATTTTCACCCTTTCATTAGGAGGATTGGTCCGCAACTAATTACTGTTTTGGTCCGAAAACGCGCAAAAATGAAACACTTTTTCGGACGACGCAAGCCCTGTCAAAAAAAAACTCACCAATTAATAACCGAACCTAACCAAATCGTAACGACAACTCTATTTTTGACAGCAATCGATGGAACAATCGCTACCTACCTCGGATTCACTTAATTTAATTGGAGCAATTTTTGTGCCTTTTGTACTAGAGTGTGGCGTGATCGTCTGGGCGCCTTACCAGGACGTTTTAATGGAAAGGATTGAAAAGGTTTAAAATAAGTTTTTACGCTTCGCACTCCGTCGACTTTCGTGGAATGATCCTGTCCGGTTATCGCTGTATGCAGAACGATGCACTCTTTTATCCCTGAAAACCCTGCGCTACTGACGGATTTACATCCAAAGAATATTCGTTTTTTATCTGTTATCAAACAATATTCACTTCCCTCAAATATTGCAGCACATTAATATTCGTGTACCAGATTGATGACTTCGACAACAGACCTTTCTATGGATTCCTTTCAGCCGCCGAGCTTTTAATGAAGTGTTACACGTTTTTGAGATCAACATGTTCTGTGGGTTGGTGGTTTTAACACTTGTAAGATGCTAGCCATCATATCCTCGAAAGACGTGAACTTAGTTTGAAGTGATGGAATCTCTTCGAGGAAACATCAAATTTCATTGAGATCCTATGTGATCTCGTTTTTTCAGAACGTATGAAATTTATATTAGAAAGCAAAATATCACATAGAACGGCCAATAATACGAAAAAAATATGGAATTTCCGAATTGCGTTAAATCAAAACACTTAAAAAATAGGAAAGAATTTCCTCGAAATTTGAATAAGAACTATAATAAAACAACTTATTCTTCATTATTTTGGAGGGTTAACTAAAAATCAGTCTACTAGAAAGCTATCATAAGAAACAGGGCAATAGTGGACACATTTTCTTGTTTTTTTTTATCTGTATAAAGGCTTAATTTCCCAATAAGCAATATTATTTTTGAGTAGGTTTTATTTTTAATTTTGTTTTATTTTTATCTTACATGGTGTGTGGTTTCAATCATTTTAATTTTAATTTAAACTTAGTACTACAATTTTTTTTCAGAAATTATGGATAATCGGCATAGACGAAACTTCATTTAAATTGTTTGTTTTTAAAGTGACTGAAAATTTCAACCATTTAAATTTACGATCAGCATATCTGTTAGTAACTTATTTGTGTACGGAATTTTACATTTCGCTCAAAATTTCCATCGTTCTAATCGATTGATGATTGGGTCTCTTCAAAATATAAAACATTAAAACATGAAACAAAACTATTTTCCAGATTCAACCCAAAACACACAGCAAACACTCACACAAAACTCCCACCTAGCCAAACAAACCCCATTCGTTCGTGTGCTTAATCAAATCAACATTACCTGTACTACTCTGCCGGGGGCAGAACCATTTTTCCATCAAACACCAAACATCCAATTCTCAGTACAGTAACATGTCGGTTTAATTCCATTTGCCAAAGGCTTTTTCTCACCACGCGCTCCGATCATTGCCGCTTTTCATTCTCGTTAGTGTTTGAATGCCGCCAATGCCGTTGACCGGTTCCCCAGTGTGAATTTGTATTTTTGAACTGTGTAGCTGTACCATTCTGTTTTGTATAGTCTTGATTAAAACATGTAGTTTTGAATTGGATTTGTCAGTTCCTATCAGTTCGTCCTACGGCTTGTGTAAAAGTTGAAACTCAATCAAATTGCTCCTATAGTAGTGTTTTTTCCATAGCCACTTTTTGTCATCAGAGCTTCGCATTACAGAAATCAGTGTTGTCGTTTGTGTGTTAACCTTTTAACAGTAACATAACAGGAACATTTTGTATCTTTTTTTCCACATCATGGCATCATCGTGAATGTAGGAAGTGATTCTACCCAAGGATCAGGGCTCGCTCGGTTTCAGCATCATCGGCGGAACGGATCATTCCTGCACACCATTCGGAGCCCACGAGCCTGGAATCTTCATCTCACATGTAAGTACAAAAATTTCTCTGTGGACATTGTTTCAATATTCGTTGGGTTATACTGTCTGAGATATTAGAGTTTGAATAAAATATAGTCCAAAAGATTACAGCTACAGATTTCACCAATATTTCGAATATATAAATCTTTTAAAGTGCCAAACTGCTTTCGCATTACCTACTGGGCGGCCCGTTTACATCAAAAAACTTATTCAGAATCGAATCGTCGCCCAAAGTCGTTTACGAATAAATTGATCAGTAGCGGACCCAGACGACTCTTTTGAGGAACCACAGAAGGTGAAGTTTTAAGATCTGCTGTGAATCCGCCTCAAAATATCTCTCCAGGTGCAGTTGTGAGTGCTATTGTGCCCAGGAGCTTGTACCATCGAATGTCTTTTTGACAAAATGTTGACCACGGGAACATACCCTATGAAACTTGCCTAAGTTAATCTGTTTTTGTGGAAATCGAGCTGAAATTCAGCGATAAAGTGTGAAGATTATGCTCTCATTACGTTCAAGATCAATACTTAGAAAACCTTTGCCAAGCAAACCAATTCCCTGAATGTATATAGTACCATAAATTTTCATAATTCTATAGAAAAGGGAAGAAAGCGCGTGCAATGCAGACTCTTTGCGCATCAAGACGAATAAATTCTCTCTAGCACTGTCTTCATGCGACTATGAAATCATCATGGTTACAGAGACTTGGCTTAAGAGTTGCATGAGCAATAGTGAAGTAGCCTCGAATTTTAATATTTAGTTGATAATAACATTGACGCAGTTCCTGTCGTAATTCCCGGGTGTTATTATCTTGTACAAGTTGTGGTTATTAAATTGTTGATGAACATAAACTGGCAAGTAGAGCTTGAAAATCTGAGCGAAGATGACGCACACATCTCCTGAACAATTGTGCCGACAGCAGACTTATAATCAACCTTGGTGGAACTCTGAACTTCGAAGAAGTCGTAACTTTGTTCGTAAAGCTCGCAAACGATACTTTCGTGACAAGACTGATCAAAACAAATTGTTCCGCTCTAGATAAAAGACAGAATATTCGGCAGAGCAAAACGCTACCTTTTATCAGTATACTTTGAGCATCGAACGCAAGGTGAAACAAGATCCTTTTTCTTTTTGGAAATATAAAAATAGTCGCCGACTTGGTAATGCTATTCCTTCATCTGTAACGTTTCTAGAACGGACATCGGAAGGATTCTGCTGGTTTGTTAGCAGATTTTTTCAGTAGAGTGTTCAGCCCACTCTCTCCAGACTGCACCAATGGTTACTTCGTAACACTGCCAAACCGTGACATTAGACTCCTGCAGTTCGTATTTTCGGACCAGGAGATTCTAAAAGTATTGGTATCTATGGATTTTTCGAAAGGTTCGGGGCCTGATGGGATCCCAACGTCGTTGGTCTCGATAATAGCTGTATCATTTGCCACGCCACTCTGCATGATTCTCAATCTATCGATCTCGGAAGGTGCTTTTCTTGCTCTCTGGAAAATGGTATCTATTTCTCCAATTCATAAGTCTGGAAACGCTCGTCGTGTGGAGAATTACCGACCAATATCCTTTCTTTGCTGCTTTTCCAAAGTATTAGAAGTCCTAATGTACGAAAGATTGTATAATGCAGCTGTCCCGATACTCACGTAAGTCCAGCACGGCTTTGTTAAGAAAAGGTCAACGTTGATTAATTTAATATGCTATGCCAGCGAATGGCGCGCCGCAACATATAAGAAACTGCAAGTGGACTCAATATACATCGACTTGGCCAAGGCCTTCGATAAAGTTCCACAGAATCTTCATAGAAAAACCTACTAACTACGGCTCTCCTGTATGGGTAACTAAATGGTTGTCGTCGTACCTGCTTAATCGTAGTGGTTTTATCAATATGCCGTCTGGTGTACCGCAGGGCAGCCACTTAGGACCGCTTATTTTCGTGCTGTTTATAAACGATTTACTAACATTCCTTCAACAGTGTATTGCGCTGCGCTTCAAGATGACATCGACAAATTAATGGCATGGTGCGAAATACATGGAATGGAAGTCAATGGCGTAAAGTGTAAGTGCATAAGCTTCTTCGTAGGAGTAGAACCACAATCGTCTACGACTACGCTTCAGGTGGAAGCTCACTCGAAAGAGTTACCTCCATAGAAAATCTTGGGGTTACTTTTGGTCAAAACCTCACTTTTTCCCAGAATGTCGCGTCAACTACAGCCAAAGCCGGTTTTCTTCATCGGAATACGTCAAGCTCTGAAGACCCGTACACATTGAAAATTTTATTCTTCTTGTTAGTACGCAGCGTCTTAGAATATGCGGATATTTTTTTTATTAGTTCAGAGGCTCAGAACTTAAAAATTAGGGATCCGAAAATCACCGTTTCCGACAACTGCTCAGTTATGCATTTAATCAAGGTGAAGAAGCAGTCCGTTACGTTTGGTTGGTGTTAGGTCTGGGAATGAGGTGGATGCTTAGAAATTTCGTATTCAAGCTCCTGGATTACGGCCTTTGCCTTCGCAACCTTCTGGATACTGGGTTGCCGTATAGTCGCTCGGTTTTTGTTTTACAACCATATTATGTTTCGCAATTAAGTATATTTCTATAATTAATTCTTTTTTTTTTCAGATCGTTCCTGGGGGCATTGCAGCCGTGTCCGGAAAACTGCGCATGGGCGATCGAATTCTCAAGGTAAACGGCACCGATGTAACCGGAGCGACGCATCAAGAGGCGGTCATGGAGCTGTTGCGACCTTGTGACGAAATCAAGCTGACCGTTCAACATGATCCGCTTCCTGCCGGATTCCAGGTAACGTAACTTTTTTTGTTTCTTCTTAAAATCCAACTCCTCTAGCAACCTCTGTTAACGCAATTGCACTAGAATTATGTACCAATTGGCGATCACTCCTGTTCGCTAGTTTTTATTCTAAGCTAGCAAAACACGATACCCAATGATAGATTAATCAACATCCATAATAAAAATAATTACACAAGGCAGATAGGAAATAGTCTACAAGAATCTTTACACATTCCAACATTAGTTACTATAATTAATATATTTGCTCGCATAACAGGATGAGAAAACACTAGACACTGCACAAATGTCAAATACAAAAGCAATTGAATCTTGAAAGTCCGCTTAAAAGCTTCTTCCTTGTTATAATCGCTCGAATTTTTCTTAAAACCAAATTTCTCTACTGCTTTTATTCGATCAATTTTCTCCTACTTGCTACTACGGTTACGTTTCTTGTTCAAAACTTAAAATATTAAAAATATGCGCGTGCACCATAAAACTCATTCACATCGTCCACCAACAACCACAACCACCACAAAAAAAAACCACCAGCAATATGAAATAGCTTGCTTGAAAACTGAGGTATGTTGGAATTTTTTTGCCGGTATAACTCACTACTATTTTTCAATGTCTTTCTTAAACCCCTTTGTCGATGTGTAGAATTCACGTGAAAATTCCTTAGTTGTCACTTGTTTTTTTCTTGGAATTTTCAGGGAACCTATCACTCTCGAAAAAATAATAAAAACTATTCAAATTTGATAACTGTTTTGCTTTTATCTTTGTTAAATCTCGTAGTTACCATTCAAGATTTTTATTTTTATTCTCAGTTATTTATTCACTAAATTAGGAAAAGACAGCTTTAAACCTTCCTCATTTTTAAAATGAATGTGTTTTTTTTTTATTTCCGCAGAAATATTTCATGTTATTTCTCTAAACTGCCATTGTATTTTCTTTTTTATACAAACTTGTACAAAGGCTATTAAGTCTTGCAAAATGTATAAATCTAAAATGTTTTTTTGGTCAATTTTTTTTTAATTATCAGTTATTCAGCCCTTTAATTTTTGTGCCCGCAATTACAACGAAATATGTGTTATTTTAAGTCTTTTATCTATTTTCTCTATTACTTTAAAATTAACATCTACTTCGTACTTTCTTCCCACAGGAGGTGCGAATCGTGAAGCAGGAAGGCGAACGACTCGGCATGCATATCAAGGGTGGGTTGAACGGCCAGCGGGGCAATCCGTTGGACCAGGCCGACGAAGGTGTGTTCATTTCCAAGATCAACAGCTCCGGGGCGGCCAAACGGGACGGCCGGCTACGAGTCGGTATGCGAATCCTGGAAGTGAATGGCGTTTCGCTGCTGGGGGCTACCCATCAGGAAGCGGTCAATTCGTTGCGTGCCTCTGGTAACTCGCTCTACCTGGTAGTCTGCAAGGGCTACGAAAAGAGCGATCTAATCCATCAGTCCCTCGGTGGGGGTGGTGGAATGAGCACCGGTATCAGCAATAATGGTCACAGTACAAGAATAGGTGAGACTTGTAAAAAAATATACTCTCAAATATTCGAATATTAAACAAACCTTCCAATTTGCTTCAGGTTCGCGAGCTTCTGAAACTGGTTCCGAGTTGAGCCAAAGTGTATCGAGCTTAGATAGAGACGATTCGTCGATTGCCGCTGAGCCTAGCGCCCTTCATCAGCGACAGGTCAGCGTAGATCGGGTCCCGGAGGAAACATTTGCTGCTCCAACGGTGGCACCGGTTGAGCCAATTCAACCAGCAGCACAACCTTCGCAAATTGTTATACCTCCTCCTACTGCGATCTCGCCAGCGGCGACGAACACTACCCAATCGGTGGTGCCGCCTCCTAGTAGTCAAGCTGTGGCCAATCGGGTGGCTCCAGGAGCCGATTCACAAGCACTGGTTAGCAGTCGAGAAAAGAGTACTCCTGAGAAGGTAACATCGTTAATGTGCATGAATCCACCTTAAGTTATTTTTAATCGTTTTTCTGATTCTGTCAGGTTTTGGATATTGTCCGGGCAGCAGAATCCCTCGCTCTGGGCGGAAACTTGATCGAAAACGGTCCGCCAAAATCGCCCACGGAGATGGCTTCAACGACAGAGAACCTTCAGAAGACGACCACGATTGTGATGTCAAAGCACACCCTGGACACCCAGGCAGCGCCGCTGGTAAGTTTTTTTTCTCTCTACAAACTACTCATTTCATGAACCAATGCTTCAATAGTTTCATTTTTCGATATGAAACTATCTTCCCACCCCTCCGAAAACCGCTTCTGTTGATTACCGAACTTCACGAGCACTCTTGCTGGGATTGCTCCGTGTCTGTGTGCATTTGTCCCATTCGGTTTTAATTTGTTCTGTTTCGTTGTTAAACATCATCGATAACTGCCTTTTCACTTGCAATCGAACCACCCCTACCAATTATGATTTACTATGATCGTTCTACACATGCGTCTGCTAAAAAAACAACATATTTGTTTCAAATGCAATTAACGTCAATTTGTTTGCTTTTACATTAAGATGTGAAATAATAACCGATGGTCAATATTGTTAATAACCTCATCGTTATCAACTTTATGCAAGGCAAAAAAACAAAACAAACTGTTTAAAATGATATTTTATTTCGAAACTACAGCTTTTGACTGTTTGGCCTCCAAAGAGTACAAATCTAAATTAAATGAATCTTACCTTAACCTTTAAAAAAAAGAGAATAATGTAATTTTAAAATAAGAAAAATGTTAAAAACTTCGTAAACAAATAAATTAATCTTCGTTTTTATGATTGTGTGCACTTATTCTTGCTGACTTGATGAAAAGAATAAGTTGACATGAGCTTCGAAGACCAATCGCAGCTCATCCAAGGTAAACTTGCAAGTCCGGTTTCGTTACCGGAGTCAGCATAATCCCCTCAATCTCGCTACGACTTCTTCGATTATCTGTAAGCTTTGTGAGTGAAATATTCTACTACGAGAAACGAACTTTCATACTACATTTTGTTGATAACGATTGTTTTAAAATGAGAAACAATATTATAAGACAATAGTAGTGCTCTTCGATTTTAGTGCATTGCAGTACAGATCTCTATGCAAATATGATACATGTTCTGAGATAAATTAAATATCAATGCTCTTAAAACAGTACCTGATCCATCCAAAATGAATCTAGTTACAAGAAATAAGTTTTTTTTTTAATTAACGTTACCATTTTCATACTTTTGAATCCTTATTAATACCCGCCAACAACCTCTTACAAAATAAGCCTTAACATATTGTGATAAATGGAATTCATTGGTGTCCTGTTTTCTCTCTCTCCTGTTCGGTATTTTTCTCTTTTTATCAACCTTTTCCACTCGGTAAATAAACAACATCCTACTCAGTTACAGACATCGACGAACAAGCTTCCATAACACTAACCGTAGGACAAACAGAAGAAGACTGAGATATTACTGTAGTTGAATTGCTACTTTGTACAACTACCCATAACTATTACAGCTAGTGGCGACTCCAGCTCTCGAAATCATTTTCAAAAATGTAGATTATCACGATAACATTATACGGTTTATAGTACTAAACTTTAGGATATAACCTACTTGCCAATATTTACCTATCTATGGATGTACAAAACCGGTTTATCCGAAGCAAAAGCTAAATCTTTGTATTTTTTTCTATAAAGGAATTGGTGTTGAACACCCACGATCAATTTTCAGTTTACAACTGAAGATGGAAGAAGATAACTACAGTTTAGAGTACACAATTTTCCAAGCAAAGGCAATTGATGAAAGATGGTAGCTAGCGAATTTACAGCAAACACTCAAACCTTACTCAAACCAAAAGAAGGAAAAGCAAAAAAATATTTTTATCAAATTTCCACCGGCCCCAATACACCATTTCTACTGATATTTGAAACAAAAAAAAAATAAACAATTCAATAAAGCATAACAAATGAAGGACAACAGAAAAATGATACAAAAGGTTTCGTCCCATAGAAATGTACTTATTCTCTCTGAATATCTCGATGTTTGGATGAACCCGACCGTTGAAGTGAATATCCGGATTCTACAAAATTTACGATCAAGAACCATACCTGATTGATGATAACAGTGCTGCCAAAGTAGAAAAAAAAACAAAAACACATACATTCTTGCGGACACCGAAAAAAAAAGAAACAAAACCAGCATCACTTGAAAAAGGTAAATTCGTTCATATCTATCTGGGTTCAGATTTGCTTTAATGATGATAATAAATGCCGTATTTGTTTCTGTTTTTATCACTGTTTAAACCCTTCCTAATGTTTGAATTATATTAACTTCTTACTTCAAAATAAGCCTTACAGCCAAATAGAAAAAATGAAAACGATCACCTGTTTTAGGGTTTCAAACTGCTTAATAGTAGCAGTATTGTTTAAATTCGTTACAGACAAATAGGTCACCTTCTGCTTTTGGATAGCAAAAAGATCTGTTATAAATCGACATGAAAAAAAACATGAATCTTAAGCATTCACTATCAGAAAATTCCAAAATTTCATTGAATGAATTGGTACATCATTATGTTTTTTTCTTGAATTTAGAAAATGATTAAACACTGGTGGAAGGTCCAAAGAAATCATTATCAGATGAAGTTGTTTTTATTTCCTTCGAAATCTACGAAACAAATTTGGAGCGTTCCAGTCGATAAATCAAATCAATAAGTTGAAATGAATCCCGCCCTGTAAGCGATAATAATAAAAATAATAAAAACCACAGTAGGACAAAAAAAATCTTAGTGAAAGGGGGAATAAATGAATTATTATTATAAAAACAGAAACATTAAACCAACAAACAAAATGACAACCACAAAAAGACGATGGTGAGATTTTTATTATACATTTATCATATAAGTGGATACAGAAACAACAAACAACAACAAAAACTAAGCAAATAGGATAGATTCTTCTGAAAGCCGGCAGAGATTGAGTGTTTCTAAGAAGAAGCAAAAAATGTTATGCAAACAAACAACGTTATTTCTCGGAATCATCAACTGTGTGTTGTGCACGTTGTTGTCTCGGACCAAAAACCCATTTTTGTAAATCCTGCGCGTCAAGTTTGTGCACTGACTCATTTACTTTAAACCAAAAAATAGAGATAAAAAAAATCGTTGTAGCATCATTCTTCACATTTTTACACAAGCATCATAAACAGGTTAAGTAGAGGCAAAAATAGTGGCAAGTTAAACAAAAATTAAGCCACCCGCAATCTTACTCATTTAGCTTGTTGGCACTGTTGTTAATGTTGTTATCTATATAGTTAGCATTTCGAGGCACTGGAATTGGGTAGAACGGGATTCAGTTGTTGTTAGAATTGAAAACATATTCTATTTCGCTACGTTTTTACTGGAACCAAACAAAACTTCGGTGTAGCGCTTAGCTAGCAAGCTGGCTTCACTGCTTTAACCTTTTCTATTATAGATAGTTATAATACAAAAATGAACGACGAAACCAATCATCCAGTTTTCTATACGCTATTTACCAAATATTTACTATTCTATTAACTGAACTTTATGTTTCTTTTTGTCTAGATTTCCGAAATGGAACATATCAAATTTCCTACTCCGAAGTTAGCACTCAGTGCAAAAATATTGTCGGTTTATTCTTTGACATAGTTTGTTTGACAAATTGATGCATGTATTGCCTATGTCTCAATCGTATAAATATTTTTTTTTTTTTTTGTGGCGTTTAAATAGCTGTGAGAAGCTGACGCTGAAAAGGAAATGTGGGTAGAGGGGTCAGGGAAATAAAACTTTAGAGTAGGCAGCTTAGAAATGTCTCAATCGTATAAATATTTGAAAAAAAAATCTTAAGGTAAATTGCAATTAACGAATCACCCCAAAGCGAACACACACATTTTTTTAATTTTGAGGCGAGTCGAACTTTTTTGAGGAGAATTGTGACGGAGACATCCTGACGGACAATCGCGAGGTGGTCAAAGGTTGAAGCAGCACTTCGATGCACTTTTGAATGACACACATGCAGAAGACCAAGACAGCGGAGGGAGGTACATCGCCGGAGTAGCCAACGACGTAGAGGAGCCACTCCCAACGATGAGTGAAGTTAAGGAAACCATTCGCCAGCTGAACAACAACAAGCAAACAGATTCTTGGGAAGTAATCAGGCAGGCTTCATGGAAGGACGGTCTACGATAGACCATATCTCAACAGATCCATTTTACTTATCTGATATTCGGACGGTATTGACATAGTCGGCAGATCATTTGTGGCGATGGAAAAGATCTACCGAGAAGTAGGAAGGATTGGGCGAAGTATATGTTGGCCTGGCCTGATAGTCGAAAAAATGGTCTATCTTGGCTCACTGGTGACCGCAGACAATGACACTAGCCGTGAGATCCGGCGGCGAATGATCAGCGGAAGTCGTGCCTACTATGAACTCCAGAAGTAATTGCGGTCGAGTAGACTAAGCCCTCGCACGAAGTGTAACCTGTATACGACGCTCATTAAACCGCCGTTGATATTGCTCGAGGAAGTCCTGCGCACACTCGGAGTATTCTAGCGACGATTGTTAAGAACCATCTTTGGTTGCTTGCAGGAGAACGGAGTGTGGAGGCGTAGGATGAACCACGAGCTCGTGCGACTCTACTGCGAACCCAGTATGTGTTTCATGTGCTTTCCACATTAAAAGTCGACGAGCTTCTCAATGAACCGTTATTGAACTTTCAGGTTTCAAACTCCATCAATTTGTAACTTATATGAACCTTGGATGATGTACTGCTGATGTTTTTGCTTTTTCACTCACCAGCATTTTCAATTTCGTCCATTTTTGTTGAAGTAAAAACAAGCATACTCCTAGCAGTAAATTTAGTTTTCGGAGGTTTATTCAAACTCAGTCAGTTTCGTTCGACTCGATACACCAATAAGGAATTCAGTTGGCCGAAGTCACAGAAGATTCAAAAGAATCAATAAAAAATCAGTAAATTCAAAATCAGAGCATGTTGTTCTGAGATTTCCAACAAAAAAAGCTCAATTATATTTATATTGTTGGAAAACTTTAAGAAAATTGTACAAATCACGATTTGTAGCATCAGAGAGACGTCACATTACGATTTCAATTCGATCACGAAACGTCTCCAGGATTCTGCCATTGAAACCAACCACAAATAATCTACAACAACACTAAACGCACTCCGGAAATAAGACTTTTTGTGAGACCTTTTTTTCTATAAACGATACGATGCGATGTAGAGATCGACTTTCTACCGATGAAAATCAAAACAGCAAACATATTTATAGGTATTACTCTCAATGTAATCGAAACTAATTAGAAATACAGATAAAAAAAACAGAAAAACTGTACAACTTTCACAATCTTGCTCTAACTATATCTCTGTACACAAACATGCATACAAATTTTCATAAATGTTTACTGTCGAAACCCCAAATGAAAATAAAATCGGGAAAAAGATAACGTTAGGGCTAGGAATTGATCGTGGAAGAAATAAAAAGGAAAGCACTTGTATTTTATATATTTTTCCTTCCCCCTCCACCAAAACTTGGGTGTACGTAAAACGGTGTGTCGATTATCACTATAGATGGAAATGTTGAAAGTATAAATTTGATAAAGAAGGAAATCGTGATTCAGTAGTCTCCTTTCAACTACTGTAATAAGTAGTAGATCGAGTCAAGTAATTTAGAAGAAGAAACAGAGAAATGTTACAGAAGAAAAAAACACTCGTTGACCTGAAAAGTATTATCTCTACTTTGTTAGATTTATATTGTACTAGGTACCGTTTAGATTCACAAACTGGGCACAGCGGCGCCTTGTTTTAGGAAAAGCAATTTATCTTAAATTTGGTTGTCGTAGAAATTTTCTCCGAAAACACACACAAACCCACAGCAAAAGAAGCGAATACCTAAGAAAAATACAAAAAAAAAACTGTTATCATTCGGACAGCGAGAGAGCGACAAATTTCGAAACTAATACACAGTTGAAAAAGGTCGAACTTTTTGTTCACTCTAATTGAAAATTGAACGAGTAGCAAAATTGATAAAAAGAACAAAGGGCGCGAACGTACGAATAAAGTTTATATGAAAATAATTGTTGAAAAAAACTGAATTCTACCCCCCTGTGAAAATTATCTCAGATGACCGCATTTGACCTCTGAAGACACTACTGCAGTAATATCTCCACAATGAGACCCAACAACTTTTCGACCCCACAAATCAGACAAATCAGTTTTTTTTGTACATTTTGTTTGCATCACGAAGCGGCGCGTTCGCGTTCAACCAGTGCAAAGAGAAGAGTTGTTATGATGGTAATTATTACCTTTATTGTCGAATTACTTGAAAATTTGAACTACCTACTTCTCTACCCTATCGCTGAGCTTACTTACTACGAGTGATTTTGTTGTAAACATTTTTTCCTATACATATTGGCATGGCTTTCTTTTTCCTATTTACCAAATTAATTTGAAAATCTTTTTGAAAGTAAATTGTTTTTTTTTGTATTCCTAATGTGCATGGTAACATCTTTATCTTTTTTTTTAAAGAATTTTTCTTGCGGAAAGTTAACACATATGAAGTACGTTTCATATGAGACTATCTAAGTCAACTTTACCATTATCAATAACATCAGTTTAGCCTCAGCTTTGGCCACCAAATACATCGGAAATTAAAAGTTGAGGGGCATGAGACCAATTTGATAAAGTAAATGTCTCCTAAAGTAGTTTTAGTGAAATAATATTAACCTCTGTTTTATGTTGTAGAAATAAATTTTTAATTTTACTCTATTTCTGAACAACGTGTTATGTAGGGTGGTGAGTTGAGCCCTCTGGTTTAGAATATATACATACATACATATGGATTGAAACAATTAGTGACGTGAATTGTTAAACAATTGACGATGAGCATCGCAGAATCCTCGCAGTGATTTTCGCTTTTGGCAATGTTACGGAACTTTTTTTTGTTTTTATATTATTTGACGGATACCAGTCGATTTTCCCTTTAGATTGGCGTTATGACAGCAAACCAAGCTGTATCTACATATCTGAATTTGATTGTTCATTAATACCCCTCAGCGGTTAAATGATAAAAATTTTTTAAAATTCCTAACGGTCGGATACTCTATAACATTTTCAACGACTCGGAAAAGTATCTGTTAAACGTTTTCTACCCGAAACCTAGAAATTTTGAAAACAACGTTTTCTTTTTTTCAAGATGGAAGTTCAACGGTTTAACAACAATTGAAATGGATTTAGAAACCTACCAGAAGGACTCACTAAATAAAATATAATTTTCGACAGTAATTAAACAATGAATTCTTTGTTTAAACGATCTTATTTTACACGGTTCGATTTTAGAAGATGTTTTTGAACGATTTTGAGAGAGTGTATGAGAGAGAGGGGAGAGTTTATGAAAGAGACGGGAGAGTTTATGAAAGAGAGCAGAGAGTGTATGAAAGAGAGGGAAGAGTGTATGAAAGAGAGGGGAGTGTGTTAAATGAGAGGGGAGAGTGTATAAAAGAGAGAAGGGAATGAGAGAAAAAGAAGGAAGTTAGAGAGAAAAGAGAGTGGGAGAACAGGGAACGAGTGAACATCCTGAAATTTCATTGAATTTTACGTTAGACTTGAACAAAATGATAGTTGACACCGGTGAAAAATGTCATAAAAACCACTTCAATTTATGGCAGAAAATGGCTCCACAACTTATTTAAACATCCGTAAGATTGAGGGTAAAAAGAATTGAAAGTGACACCTGTAGTTTATACATACAATTTCAATTTTTAAGTTACAATATCGCTTTTCTTATAAAATTAAATCATATTTTAAACCGTTGGATACACAGCGTGTATATTGTTTAGTTTCCAAATTTTCCGCTTATCAATTTTACTACTCCCGATTGAAACAGTAACAGTCTCTAGATGTGTTGTCTAATTGTTTGTCATAATTCCGTTTAAACGCTTGTGGTGTACTCCTAGTGTGTCATAAAGTCTCTAACAACGTGTGCTATTTCCACTTGGGAAGATGTTAAATGTTTTAGTGTATCTGGTCGTTCATCATTGTATTGTTCACTTACTCACAATCACACTTACAAAATTTCATGACCTCATACAAAAAACATCAACAATCGATTCGTTTTACGTTTTTGTATCCTAATGGTAACTGTGTTCTGTAATTGTTAAACGATATTTGTCAACCTTTTTCGCCAACGAACCGTATGTAGAACCAATTTCTTTTCTCTTTCTTTTCGTTCCCAACCAACCTGGCCATCTTTCGACGTAGGTTGATCAACGATATCGAAATATCCGGCCTTTGTTGCATGCAAACGATCCTCCTAAAACCACCACAACCACCACCAAGACCTCAATTAACTCCTCCTCCACTAGTATAACTTCTACTACTACTACTACCAACAACACCACCACCACTACCAGCCCAAGTTTTTCTACCTCCACGGACAACTACAGTTCTACTAATATCAACAACAACAACAACAATGTATCAACCTCCCGTAAGCCACTTCCGGCCACCAAAAGTTACATTCCGGTATACACGCCTAGTTCCTACTCGACCAGTACCCCTATATCTTCGAAGGAACCATCGCCGGAGAAACCGCAGCCGCCAGTTCCGATGAGTCGTTCCGTAACGCCCACGACCGGCCATCGGAAATCCGTGAGCTTCGATCTGGATGATCCCGCCAATGAGGGAGGCGATCACCGGAAAGCGATAGCAGCTACGGCTGCCGCTCGCGATTCCAACAACAATAGCGGATCCACAACCGGTGGTGGTCAGCTCAAGGGGATTTTGAGGAGTACGAGTCCCAACAGGAGTCGTAGCACAACGCCGGAAGATTCGGACGAACACGTTAGATCGCGGTACTTTTCACCTGACGAAGATGAAGAAGATGATGACGATGATGAGGAAAGTGAAGAGGAAACTGCTACTGAAGACGACAGTGAGGAAGAAGACGAGGGATCCAGGGAAATCGAGCAAGATAATCCATTCCGCAAGGAGTTTATTAGAAGTGATAGCTGTCCAACAGGTCACACAATTTTGAGAAGGGCTCCTCCGCCACCGATTCCGGCCGTTGGACCGAGACAACTGAAGTGGGCCGAAAAAATCAGTAACAAAGGAGTGAAAAATATGGAAGAAGAACTCGGTCAAGCAGATTTTGTAGAGTACGAACACGACGTTCGAACCAATACCATTCACGAAGTTAGAAGTTCCACGCACAATTTAGTGAGTAAGAGTTTAGAAAGATTGCCAAATTATGAAAAAATCGAACTAATCTCAGCGAAGTTCGATGTGCTGCCTTCAAGGAAAAAAGCTGAGTTCATAAACGAAAATCGTACGGATAACGTTTTGGTTCCAGAGGACACGCATCGACAAGTTCTGCTCGAGGAAAATAGATTACGAAACGAACTGATCACACGATCAACAACGACAACCAATCCATTCCTGGACAATCCCGGCCTTGATCAAATCTCGCAACATTCCGTCTCTCCTGTGCCACCATCGCCATCAGTATATTGGTCCGGTTCTACTGGCCAGCTACATCATTCTCATAAAATCTACCCACCGGTGCAGGTCCTACCCGTGACCTACACGAAACTTCCCACTCCTCAGCATACAGTCTACACCTACACACAGCCAGTATCGCATCAACATCATCAACAACTCGGAACAACTAGCTACGGATTGCCCGTCAGCACCAGCTATCTGGTGAGTGACCATCAAACTCATCAACACCAACATCATCACCATCTAGTGCAATCGAGTGTTGTTACCAACAACACTTCATCCCAACCACAATCGATTGCATACTATGCACAACAACCAGGCGGAACAACTATGATGTCACAACCAATGTCACCTCCACCACCGCCACTGCCGCTAACAGCTCCGCCACCGCTAGCGCCAGCTACGGCACAACATCATCCAGTACCACTTTCAGCTACGACGATTCAACTAGCACCGGTTCAGATGGGGGCTTACACGTTCAGTAATAGTACCCTTCATCAGCACCCACAACACATTAGCGGGTCCTTCTTAACTCTAGCACCACCACAACCAAACTCATCCTCCCAACAATCACCTCAGTACATGTTATCGCCACCACTACCACCACCACCTTCGCCAACAACGCTGATGTTGCAGACACATTCTTCTCAACATCACAACCGAATTCATCACGATCAACAACAACAACAACAACACCAGCAGCAGCCATATCCATTAGACGGGGTTGTTGGGGTGCCACCTGGTAGCAGTAGCATTAACTACAGTAGTAACACAAGCACTATCAACCATTCCATCAACAGTAGTAGTAGTACTAGCCAAAATAGTAGTAGTAGCAGCAGCAGCAGCAACCGCTATCAAAGTTCGATGAAGACCTTCGGTAGCACCACTAGTGCGGTGTAGTGCATTTAATATTTCTGAGGAAATTCGTTTTCTCATTTATGTTTAAACTAACACCCCGTTGTTTTGTGTGAAGGGATGTGATTACAACCAGAAACGATGAAACCAGTTTCTTTACACAAATTTTACTGTTTAGACTAAAATCAGTTTTTAGTATACTTCAAGTAGGATTTTCACCTCCCATCAGTGTTTAACGCATGTTTACCAAAAACCAACTTATATACCTACACACATACCTTAATTCGGATGATGTATGTAATTTCCTTTTTGCTGTTACTAAATGTACGTTGAAATGTTCCAATGGTTCGTAAATAATTTAGTTTTACTTATTGAAATGAATAATATAAACCTTTGAGGAAAACAAAAAACAAATCTGGTGGTTTGATATCGAATCCTTTCATTTCTGTGTCTAACGAATGACTGATGCATTCTAAGCTTGCAAGCAGTGAATTGGCTGGAGATGAAATGCTGCAAACGCTCTAGTTCCGAAAGCTCAATCCAACTGAGATGACCGTTAAATAACAACATACAAGATGTTCACCCAGCAGCACCCGCACAGTTAATTGGTTTAAATATTCTCAAAAGCTAGCGTAACGCAAGCCGCAGAACAACAACAGGCGAATTCGGTTTGAAGAAGAATCTTCATTTCAAAATTTTCTCCAAAGCATTTTCATATGTTTTTCTGACTTTTAACCGTTATTTTTCTTCTTCAATCTTTTCCCATTCAACGTCTCCAATCGCATCATGATTGTCACCAATAGTCGCCACCGCCAGCGCCCAAAACTCCGAAAAGTGTCTCCGACAAGAAACGGTTCTTCGAGAATGCCATGGAAGATCACTCCAAACAGACACCGAAACCTGGTAAGTTTATGTTTTAAGAAAATTGGATCATTATTTAAATGCTCAATGTACCTTACTGAACCAAGAAATTTAACTACTGGTCTACGAATAAACTTCAAAGCGCTCACACAGTCTTTCTGTGAGGTTAATGGGTATGTAGGTGCATAAGATAAAACTTAGATCAATTGACGACCTCCAATCCATATTATAAACCACTCTGAATAAAAAAAAAATATCACGGGGAGGCTCCAGAGAGAGAAACTCTTCATCGAAGGCCGTCTATCGATTCGACCGGACAGCTTATTCTTACGCAGGGATTGAAATGCTCTTGCTCAAGCGGCTGAGCATCTAAGCTCTTAAAGCTCGAGAGCGAAGAAAGCTGGAGCCAATTCTAGCCCACCAATAAATGCTCAAATTAAGCTCAGACCTCTTCTGGCTCTAGGAGCCAAGGTTTTGCATTTTGCTTTGATTTTGTTAGCTCAAGGAGCCGAAATTTCTTGAGCTTGCTGGCTCAGCAAAATTGTAACACTTGAGCCAAATGATGCGTATTGACTTTGCTATTGTGGTGCTGTGTGAGCCAACGGCTTTTTTTTATGCACCAGGAACTGTGGGAGGGCTTGTTGGGATTAATAAAATGAATGTTAAAGATTTCTTGAAACTGGTAAAAGTTACCACCACTAGTAACTATGAAATAGTAAAATTTACAATTTTTCGGAAAAAACGCCAAATGAAAGGGCTTTTTGCGAGGATTATTAAAATCAATGTTAGAGAGTTCTGAGAGCCCTTTTATTTTTCGTTTTTCTCGAAAATTTGTAAATTTTACTATTTCTTAGTTACTAGTGCTGGTAACTTTAACTAGTAACTAGAACTCTCTAACATTGATTTTAATAATCCTCGCAACAAGCCCTTTCATTTGGCGTTTTTCCGAAAAATAGTAAATTTTACTATTTCATAGTTACTAGTGCTGGTAACTTTAACTAGTAACTAGAACTCTCTAACATTGATTTTAATAATCCTCGCAACAAGCCCTTTCATTTGGCGTTTTTCCGAAAAATAGTAAATTTTACTATTTCATAGTTACTAGTGCTGGTAACTTTAACTAGTAACTAGAACTCTCTAACATTGATTTTAATAATCCTCGCAACAAGCCCTTTCATTTGGCGTTTTTCCGAAAAATAGTAAATTTTACTATTTCATAGTTACTAGTGCTGGTAACTTTAACTAGTAACTAGAACTCTCTAACATTGATTTTAATAATCCTCGCAAAAAGCCCTTTCATTTGGCGTTTTTCCCGAAAAATAGTAAATTTTACTATTTCATAGTTACTGGTGCTGGTAGCTTTAACTAGTAACTAGAACTCTCTAACATTGATTTTAATAATCCTCGCAACAAGCCCTTTCATTTGTCGTTTTTTCCGAAAAATAGTAAATTTTACTATTTCATAGTTACTAGTGCTGGTAACTTTAACTAGTAACTAGAACTCTCTAACATTGATTTTAATAATCCTCGCAAAAAGCCCTTTCTTTTGGCATTTTTCCCGAAAAATAGTAAATTTTACTATTTCATAGTTACTAGTGCTGGTAACTTTAACTAGTAACTAGAACTCTCTAACATTGATTTTAATAATCCTCGCAAAAAGCCCTTTCATTTGGCATTTTTCCCGAAAAATAGTAAATTTTACTATTTCATAGTTACTAGTGCTGGTAACTTTAACTAGTAACTAGAACTCTCTAACATTGATTTTAATAATCCTCGCAAAAAGCCCTTTCATTTGGCATTTTTCCCGAAAAATAGTAAATTTTACTATTTCATAGTTACTAGTGCTGGTAACTTTAACTAGTAACTAGAACTCTCTAACATTGATTTTAATAATCCTCGCAAAAAGCCCTTTCTTTTGGCATTTTTCCCGAAAAATAGTAAATTTTACTATTTCATAGTTACTAGTGCTGGTAACTTTTACTAGTTACTAAAACCGTCCAACATTTATTTTAAAGATCCATGCGACAAGCCCTTTTTTTAGTTACTTCACTTGTGCACAAAAAAGCAGGCGTTGGCTCGAACAGCAGCAGTGAAAACAAGCTCAACGAATTTGAATCGGTTGAGCCAACAAGCTCAAGCTCCTCTGGAGGCATGAGCTAACGGGCTCACGAGGCAAAAAAAGAGCTAAGGTTTCTTCCAAATAAGAGCTTAGCAATACGAAGCTCCGGAGACAAAAACGATAGGAGCTTCGTCAATTGCTTTGTAAGCGGAGCTATGGAAATAAAGAGCTATGAAGCTCGCTCAAATGAGCTTAATTGTTCTTACGTAATAATTAAGTAGAATGTAGGTGGTCGGATGCACCTTTTCATTTGGGTGGTCCAAGAAACCGATATATTTTCAAAATAAAACCTTAGGAGTTCATTTTTAATTTCATTTAGTCAATTTCTTTAATTCTAATCTCGTTCACTTTGATGAGTTGTTCTACGCATAACTCTAGACATGATTCTAGATATAATTCAAAATGAATGTTTCGAAGATTGTCAGATGATACGAGCTAAAACAACTTTTTTTTGTTAAGGCTCTTAACATCTTCAAACTGGTATATTTTTGCTCTTTTAAGTATATTATTTATGCCTTTTTCGAGGATGATTTCCCAAGGATATGTTATCGCGCTAGTTCTGTCTTCGGTAGCTATTTACACGCTTTTTCAAACTATGTGCAAGGGAATCAAAAAGATATTCTTTCTCTCCTTAAGAAAAACCCGTAAGACCTATCAAAAGTTGGGTGAAATTTTTGCTGCATCCCACTTACATTAATGGAAAACCATCAACCGAATACTGCAGCGCTTCCATCGTCTATTATTGACAACCTAAAAAAATGTACGTCGACGACATCTTCGTGTTACACATTTTTCTTTTTCACCACAATAACTCATAAAAAGCTACAACTTGCGATTGACCTCCGAATGGGTTTCGAAAATAGACCCTAGAGGAAGTGATTAAAAGTCTTGAACCGCTATACAACGACAGTAACAGGACTTTTGACTCTGCTTTTCGAACCAACCCTATCCCAAACATCAATTCTTCCTTCATTAAAACCTATCACTAAAAGCGATTAGGTCCCTTGCCAACGGTGGCTCCAGAGATGTTCTGCCACACTTATCAATTTATTGATAATAAACAACTCAATTTGCCATGACTTCATTGCAAACACTGCCTGAACAGTAATGTGAGCTTGATTGTTTGTTTTTTTTCAATGCCAAGAAACATACCCCTATTCACCATTCTGCAAAAAAAAAAAATTCACGGATAGATTTTGGACCAAAACGAAACTTTTTAGACCCCAGACCCAGAAATTTACGAATGGCCAAATGTTATTAGTTATCAATTTGCCTGTTTCATTTCAGAAAAAGTGTTCTCGTTTCTATCGCAAGATGAGGTGGAAAAGCTGAAACAGGAGGAAGAACGCAAAATTGCTACCCTGGGTCGGCGGAAGATCCAAGAACGTGCGTACGACCAGGAGGAAGAAGGCGATGAGGAGGGTGACGACGATGATGACTACCACCGCCGTCACGATCACGATTCCGGTGACGAAGACGCCTACATCCGGGAACGATACGGCGGCAAATCAGACGAAAACGACAACGACATGAGGTGAGACCCCCAAGAGAGATTTCTGCGCTATGTTCTTTATCTTTTTTTGGAATGTTTCCGTAGTTTTGACAACTGTTACGCTTTTAAGTATATGTATGAGTGCTTCTCTCTATCTTATTCTTATTTTAATAGTCCGTAATGTGACAAGTTTTTAGAATTCTCTTTGATTTGTTTTATGTACGAGCTGTTCTTGATATCTGTTTCCATTTGATTTTCTTTCTCATAATTGCTCCTTTTTATAATAGGTCCTAGCGAATTGTAACACATCCTACCTAATAACCACACTTACCACCCACTACTACTGTTGCTCTGCGAGTGAATTCCGTACCCGTAATACCGTAACACATGAATCATCTCTTCCTGTAGTGTATATAGCCTGTAGTAGTGATGTAGATATTTAGCTGTAACCTCTCTAAGCCTCTACTCTCTTCTGTACACAATCTGAAGATTGTTATGTAATATTTGAACGGTGCCAAACCTCCGTAGATTTACAACTTGACATAAATTGAAAGACAAGCAATGGAAATGTGCTATGTACATAACTTGCTTCCGATCCATAGTAAGAAAAACGCAATCAATCGTTGAGCATGTTTCGCAAAGCATAACAAAGATTTGTATCGAAAAATATCTGACAAAAAGTCTAGCATGATTCCCCTACTTTAATAGTACGTAGTCAAAAGATCGAGGACCCGATGTTCGGAATGCTGTTGTTTGTATACGTTTTGTTTCCGGAAACTATTGCCGTATCGAGTGTAGTGTTTTTAAACCCGATTATCGCGTCTTAAAAAACCGAAAATTACATCAACATTTTTTCACCTGCATTTTTCCCTAGGGTAACGCTTGAAGAAATCGAAGCAGTACTTAGAAGTTGAGTCTATTTTTAAGCCAATTGTGTAAACGTATCTGACATAGAAAGTTGCACAGCGCCGACAGGTTACCGTTAGTGTGACAGATAGAACGGCTAGAAAGTAAACAAGGATCAGATTTTGATAAATGTAAAGCATGAGAACATATCAGATATTAGAAAGTACTAGATCAAAGGAACAATAGCGAGCATGAACGACAATCAAGCGCGATCATGTTTTAATTTATTTATTAGCAAAAGTTGAACGATTTTTAAACCTCTGACTAAAATATGACGTTTTTAAAGTTTAATCACCAATCGAAAGTGTAGTATGCAAAACAGTTCAATAAAAGTCTTTATCTAGCTAGGAACAAACTCAATACATTTTATCAGCTTGTTAATCGCTCTCAATCTTAGTCAATTCCACGGAAAAATGTCAATCTAGTACTTCCATCTCCAGTGTGAGCTACCATTTACGGGTTCAATTTGAATGCTTTTTTGAAAAAGAAAAGAAAAACAAACGAAAATGTGGTGCCGTGCATCAAAATTAAACCGAAAAACACCAAGCAAAAACCAACACACAAAAGTATTACTTATCTTAATTAGAATTGTTCACATACTTATTTGTTTCTTTACTATCTATTTCCTTTTCCTTTTTAAGTGTTATTCCATTTATTGTCTAGGTTTAAGTTCTTTTAAATTTATTGAGGGATTTCCACTTTTCTTTTGTTATATGTTTTTGTTCTTTTTCTTGAACGAGTGCGGTCAGTTGCATCCGACAAGTTATGGGAAAGTTAATGTTTTTTCCGAAATAAGATGAGTCTTCAACTGCAAGTCACGTGATGTGACTCGTCAAATTTCCCCTTTTGGTTAGTGCTTCAGCCAAGAGAAATGTTTTCGAGTGAAATTTCGGGAACTAATTTGACCTGAAATTTCTTGCCTCAAACAGGTATGAGAGGTCAGAATTTGGCGAGTCACATCCCATGACTTGTTGAAATAGGCCGGCTGTCTCGAAGCAAGATACAGTAGACTCTTTTTATTTTTTTTAATGTCTTTAATCAGAGAAATATTCAGGTTCCATTTTCCGAATTGTGTACTACCAAAATAGTTTTTCAATAATAAAAACTAACCATGCCATCTCTCCCTAAAATTTTTCATTGAAAGTTCCGTTGATCGAATAGTCAATCAATTTTGCAACTAGCGCAAACCTAGAGGTTAAAGTTAATGTTAACATTTACATTAGATAAGAACCGGCCAAGTTCTAGTTGTATAGTTAACTCAATTGACTAAATCATTTCCTTAACTCCATCTACATTGGTGGTAAAACACTTTCCTCTTTTGTATATGTTATTTTTTATCCTTTAAAATGCGGAAAACGAAATAAAAAACATCTTTTTTTGTAAATATACGTGGAAGCTCTTTTATTTAATACCATATAGGTAACTATTTTTACGCTATACCTATCTCTCACATTGGGTTGCTTATGATTTCTCTATCACCCTTCATAATTTACTTCCTAATGGCTTAGGGCTCAGAAAGTATTGAATGAAAACTTTCTTTCTTCACCTCACCAAAAACTTTGCACAGTAATAAAATAGTTAAAAGTTGAAACCGGTTTGTGGATTTTGTTTTCGTTTTATTTCATATCTTCTGCTTTAAACTATTCTTCGTCTTTACTACTCAGATATAGGTTATATGTTTGAAAGTTTGATGGTCAAATCCTGTTTTTCTTTGTTCATTCGTTTCGTCCACAATTATTCGTTTGCTCTCCTTACATGTCTATTCTTTGAACTGGTCATAATGAAATCTTTGAATCAATCAACCAACAACATCATGAAAACAACACCTAAACTCACAACCATTACACACAAACAACAAACGACTTTATCTAAAAACAAAACGTGAACGACATTGTTGTTGGCAAAACAGCATTAACAATTCGACCGACACAACAATGAATCAACAACATCACCATCAACATCAACACCACCACTCGCAAACGGGAACTCTGCTGGGAATGATTCACGAAGAATCGTACGATGGCATCAGCTACAGCACCAACAACAACAGCAGCTTCAGTAGTTCCGGGAGCCAGATGATGACCCCGACGGGTCCTTATCGGACGCCCAGCAACAACAATAACCACAGGCAGGACAACGGAGGCAGCGGTGGAAACAATAGTCGCATCCCCATTCGGACGGCCAATGCGGAGAAGCGAGCCAGGGCCAGCAATATGTTGCCGCCGGAGTACGACGAGACCAAGCTTAGCCCGTCGGAGATTCGAGCTTTGAGGTGAGTTATTCATTTTGAGAAATAAGTACCTAGTTGACGACCACATTCTTGGAATCATACATATTTTTAATAAGAACTACCTAGTTCGGACTCAAAAAAGCGGTTTATAAGACCTATCTTATGAAATTTATGACGAGAATTTGCCTGAGTGTACGTATGTATGAGAATTTAAAAAAAAGGTACCCATTCGATACCTTTCTAAAGAAAGATAAACGCCTTTGCGTATGCAACAGCGTTTCTAAAATGAAAGTATTTCTAGTTCACATCTCATAATAGTTGTTAGTAGTAAACCAATCATTTTCAGTTTCTCTTCAAGAGTAGCACTTGAAATCCTTCAAGTACAAATTTGTCTAACAATAACTTCTACACACTTTCAGAGCGCAAAAGCGTGCCGCCTGGCGACAGGCTCGCCTGAAGTCGCTCGAGAACGATGCCCTGCAGGCGCAGATCATGATTCAAACGATGAATGCCGTTACGATGCACGATGACAGTGTTACCGCCGGGGCGCAGGGCAGTCCCACGGTTCTACATTTGCGAACGGATTACGACACCTGTCCGGTTAGTAGCAGCGATGAACAGGTTAGTAGCAAACCGTAGTAAAAATAAATTATTCGTTCAACGTGTTTGCCGTTTAAAAAATCTTACCTATAACTTATCGCTAATTTCCTTTCCATGTGAAAAAATGCTAATATTCCCCCTAACCCGTCGATAATCCGTCATTTTGCTGTGAATAAAAATTCAAACTGTTGTCCTCGTATAATAACCAAAACAAACCATCAGTCGTCGTCGTCACTAACCCAAGTTAGTAGCAGTACCACGGGTGGGGAGTTTTATCCACCGATAGCTCCCAAACCGGTGATCCGATTTCCCCGTATAGCAGTGAAGTCCAAACCCACAGGTCAGGAGGTGGTTGTCCGGGAGACGGAAACCGTATTGGACGAGAAAGTGGTCCACCAGCGCACCGAAGAGCTACCCGGCGGAGGCGTTCGCACGGTCGAGTACGTCGAGAAGGTCATCGAGACGGAGGTGGGCGGCATTGAAGTACCCATTCCGGCGGCAACCCGGTGGTTGGTGCAGGGGAAACTGTTGTTGTTTTATCGATTGGGCATGAGAATGGTTTTTTTCCAAGATCTTTGGGATCACTCGTTTCTGCACCGTTCACTGCACCTAAATTCTAGTCAGCCTTACACCGCAAGCTTTTAAGATGCACTTGGATCGTTTACCTTTGTTCGTTTTGGTTTTGCTCATGCTTACTTCGTTGTTCACATTTCCGAGTCGAGAAATCCATCGTCAGAATGATTTTTGTATTGTGGTAATCAAGCGCAGTAATAACAGTTAAAAACCACAAGACTTGGCAATAAGAGAGAAGAGAAAAAGATCAAGCGCCTGAATGTATACTCTCGATTTAATGTTTGCGGTTTTCCAAAAAAACTTGGCAAAACTGACGAAAACGCAAAAAAAAAACATTTTGTACAAAAATGGTTGAAATTATACGATGAAAATCACAAAATTTACAACAGTTACAAGAATAATGAAGAAAAGACAGAAATGACAAAAAATGACAAATATTATAAAAATCCCACAAATGACAAAAAATTAAAAAAATGACAAAATTGGCACGATTGGCAAATACAAAATAAAATGGCAAAAATGGACAAAACTTAAAAAGTAATGGAAAGTTAAAAACATCTCAAAATGACAGAATTTACAAATGTGACGAAAATTTCTAAGAAAACAGACTTGACGAAAAATTAAATAAAAATAGAATGATGACAATGTCAATGTTGACAAAAGGGCAAAAATTACAAAAATGACAAAAAAAAACGATCGTGAATGAGACATCCAATCGAATGTTAACTCAACTGCGTTGTAAAGTCTGCTGTATACTAGAAGCTAACATTCAAAGCTATTGTTTTTTAAATCCTTCATTGCTTTGGGGATTCGCGCTATTCTTCATTTTTTCAGAAACTGCATCAAATTTAAGTTTCGCCGTCTAAGTTAAATTCAAAAGTTTTTAGTTTGGAATGTGTAGTATCCTACTTTTTTATATAAAACGAATTATGCGAACTGAATTGTATCCGAAGATTATATACAATATTAGAGAGAGCGTTGATCGCTCTATCTATTCGAAAGAATAAATGGGTCATTCGATTCTTAGCCACTAGTGGAAGTGGAGGCATATTTTAGGTGTTTTATTACTTATCAACTTTAAGTTACTGGTGACTTCATTTAGTTATTATTAAAAAAATATAAATTGAAAAGCAATCAATTTATTAAATATTTTAGTGGCGACGAGGAAAAGTAAGTGCTCAAACGGAAGGTTCGTTGAGATTCCAGCGTGGGCCTAAGTAGGTATTGTTGTAAGCAAAGAAGTGTGTTTTGGCAAACCTGTATCACAAGGGTTGGAAGCTGTTTAAGGTATTATTCGATTAATCTTGCGTTGCGAGATAGTTTTGATGGTTTCGGTTTCGAGGATATATTGAAATAATTGTGAACATATTGCCTCGTGGTTACCGACATTATTCTTTTACACACCATTTTCTTTTATTCCACAGCATTTCTAAAGGTTCTATTCGTTTGAATACGTTCCATTATTACTATAGAGACGCACACTGATCGGTGAGCTACTCATCGCTGTCGTTCGAAGTGAGCACATTTTTCCATCCGTTAGCGAGTAGTGAGGACAAGCATCGTTCGTTCCAAGTTTTGGCGAAAAGATCATCAACCAGTCAATTTTGTTGGCGCAGTTTGCAATTGGTTCAATTTGCATTTTAAAACGTTTGGCTGCAATATTAAGTTAGGACAAATATCATCAGATTGGGCAGAAATATTTCTGGAAGCAGATCCCGGTACTGGAGGTTGTTTTGCTGTGGCGCTGGAAAGTTGTGTTACTGCTGTTGCTGATTGATTCTTATGCTGGTTGCTCTTGCTGGTTGCTAGTTGCTGGTGCTGAGTGCTAGTTGCTACTGCTGGGTGCTGGTTGTTGATGCTGATTGCTGCTGTTGGTGGCTGACTGCTACTGATTCTTGCTGTTGCTGCTTGTTCTGCTGTGGGCGGATAGGTTTGTGCTGGTTAACAGTGAGTAGAATCTTTATTATTTTATTTTCCTTCTTTTGATTTTGTTTCATAGAAACTGACATTATAACCATGTCTGTACCAGGCATGATTGGGTCACTTGATCATTATCATCCCGGAAGACCATTTTCAAATTACGTTGAGCGATTCGAAATTTTGTGTAAGCTTAACAAAGTTTCTACTGAGACTAAGCAATCCTGGTTTATTTCGCTAAGTGGCGATGAAGTCTTTGACGAAATTAAGCTGCTCTTTCCGAAACAAGAAGTAGAAACTTTGGCTTATGATGAAATCATTAAGAAACTAAAAGCGCGTTTCGATAAGACAGAGCCTGCACTGATGAATAGGTACAAATTTAGTAAAAGAGATCAAGGAGTCGATGAGTTGGGAGAAAACTTTATTTTAGCAGTAAAGCTCTTGGCTGAAAATTGTAATTTCAAGGAATTTAAGGACGAAGCTATTCGCGACAGATTGGTTTTTGGTATGCGTGAAAAAGAACTGCAGTACAAAATATTGATGGAGGATGATATAAGCTTGGAAACAGTTGAACGTATGATTGTTAATAGCGAGCTTGCTGGTCAGCGAGCTAAATTAATAAGCGAGAATAGCGGTTTAGCATCTGCTAACATTCTGTCCATAAGGCATCGTTTGGGCCGGCGTGATGATTTTGATCGTCGTGTTGAGGGTCGTGAGCATAATTCCGGGTATCGTTCAAGGACTCGGAGCAGGAGTCGGGACCGTGACAATAACAGGGAACGGAATAATTATGATTTCAATCGCGATAAACCGGAATGGAATAACCATAACAATGCCAAATGCAACTATTGCAAGCGTAGAGGGCATATTAGAAAAAATTGTTATCTTTTAAATAAAACAAAATCGGTGAAATTCGTTGAGGAAGACAAAACGACGGATTCTGTGCCTTTCGACAAGTTCAACAGGATGAGGTTGGAACAGTCTTCTGATGAATCTGATATCGGTTGTATGATGATTTCGAGAAAAAATAATAATGCGCCTTGTATGGTTGAGGTGATCGTTGAAGGAAAAAAATTGTTGATGGAAGTGGATACAGGTTCGGCGGCTTCAGTTATAAGCATGGCTGTATATTTAAAAAAATTGAAATACTTGTCGGTTACTAAATCATTAAAGAAACTTGTAGTAGTCAACGGTGCTAAACTATCGATATTTGGCGAAATTTTTGTTGATGCTAGATTGAATAATTTAGTATACAAGTTAAAGCTTATAATTTTGGAAAGTGACATTGACTTTACTCCCTTACTTGGACGAGACTGGTTGGAGCTATTCTTTCCTGATTGGAGAGCTAATTTTATCCCTTGCAAAACGATCATGGCTTTGAAAGCGGACAGCAATTTGGAAAACACTATAAGTAATATAAAAACTAGATTTGCTGAAGTTTTTACGCAGAACTTTTCTGAACCTATTACAGGGTATAAAGCGGATCTTACATTTAAAAGTGACCATCCAATTTTCAAACGGGCGTATGAGGTTCCTTTCAAAATAAGAGACCAGTTCATAACCCATTTGGACATGTTGGAGAGCCAAGGCGTAATATCACCAGTTAAGGCAAGCGAGTGGGCCTCTCCGGTAATAGCGGTTCTCAAGAAGGACAATGATATAAGAATGGTAATAGACTGCAAGGTATCCTTGAACAAAATACTAATTCCTAATACCTATCCTCTTCCACTTGCTCAAGACATCTTTGCGTCTCTGGCTGGTTGTAAGGTTTTTTGTTGTTTGGATTTGGCAGGAGCTTACACGCAACTTGAACTTACTAATCGTTCAAAGAAATTTGTAGTTATAAATACTTTGAAAGGACTTTATACTTACAACCGGTTGCCACAGGGGGCTTCCAGTTCGGCAGCTTTATTCCAACAAACGATGGACCAAATTTTAAAAGGTCTTGATCATGTATGTTGCTATCTAGACGATCTGCTTATAGCAGGTGCAAATTTTGACGAATGCCGTAATAAACTTATTCAAGTTTTGGAAAGGCTCGAGAAAGTAAATGTACGGGTTAATTTTAAAAAATGTAAATTTTTTGTTTCTTCTTTACAGTATTTGGGTCATTTGATCACAAGTGAAGGTCTTTTACCATCCCCTGAGAAGCTTTCAACTATTGCAGAAGCAAAAATTCCTGAAAATGTTACAGAATTGAAGGCTTTTCTTGGGCTTATCAATTATTACAACAAGTTCGTTCCAAGGATGTCGGTTAACCTCAGACCTCTATACGAACTCTTAAAAAAAATGTTCATTTCAAATGGTCCTCTGAATGTGATTCGGCCTTTAAACATAGCAAAAACAATTTACTTAAAGCAAATATTTTAACTTACTATGACCCTAAGAAGCCTTTGGTTGTAGTTACAGATGCTTCATCATATGGACTTGGTGGTGTTCTGGTACAAATTGAGCAAGGTATCGAAAAACCAATTTGTTTCACATCCTTTTCTCTGAATGCCGCCCAAAAAAAATATCCCATACTGCATTTAGAGGCTTTAGCCCTGGTATGTACTATAAAAAAATTTCATAAGTTCCTGTTTGGACAAACTTTCAAAGTTTTTACAGATCACAAACCACTTTTAGGCATATTTGGGAAAGAAGGAAAAAATACCATTTGTGTGACAAGACTCCAGAGATATGTAATGGAGCTCTCTATTTATGATTTCGTTATTGAATACAGACCTGCCTCTAAAATGGCTAATGCGGATTTCTGTAGCCGTTTCCCTTTGCAGCAAACTGTTCCCAGCCATTTGGATGGTGATAAAATCAACAGCCTGAACTTTTCAAATGAATTTCCTCTGGATTTTACGACCATTTCGAAGGAAACGAAAATCGACCATTTCTTGGGAAAAGTTTGTCAATACGTAATCAATGGATGGCCGGGAAAGGTAGATTCAAGATTCAAAGATTTGTTTGCTCAAAAAGATAAATTGGAGATTATGGATGGTGTTCTATTATTGAACGAAAGAGTTTTGATTCCCGAATCTTCTCAAAAGCAAGTTATGAAAATGCTGCACATAAATCATTGCGGTATTGTAAGAATGAAGCAACTGGCTAGGAGAACTGTTTATTGGTCCAGGATGAGCTCTGACATTGAAGAATACGTAAAACGTTGTGAAATTTGTGCTAAAATGCAGATTGTGCCAAAACCTAAAGAAAAAAATGGTTGGGTGCCAACCACACGTCCTTTTAGCAGGGTACACGCGGACTTTTTCCACTTTAATAGCAGCATTTTTCTTATTATGGTTGATAGTCATACAAAATGGCTTGAGGTTGAGCTTATGCGTACCAGTACGACTGCTAAAAATGTTATAAAAAAATTTACCAGTATGTTTGCTCGTTTTGGGTTGCCTGATGTTATAGTTACGGATGGTGGGCCACCTTTCAACTCTCGGGAGTTTATTCAATTTCTTGAAAGGCAAGGAATAAAGGTCCTCAAAAGTCCACCTTATAACCCAAGTAGTAATGGTCAGGCAGAGCGTTTGGTTAGGGTTATTAAGGATGTTTTAAGAAAGTTTTTACTTGACAATGAAACAAAAGTTTTAGATATTGACGATCGTTTGAATTTATTTTTAATAAACTATAGAAATAGTTGTACGGGAACTGAAGGATTGTTTCCTTCAGATAAAGTTCTCTCTTTCAAACCGAAAATGCTTTTGGATTTGATTAATCCAACTAAAACTTACAAACAACATTTGAAGTATAGTTCTGAAAAATCTTATAACAACAATTATGAGAAGGTGGATTCCCCAGATCATTTTGACAAGCTAGTGGTAGGGGATAGACTTTTTTATAAAAATAATAACCAGCATGACATCCCTAAATGGCTTGATGCAAAATTTCTTAAAAGATTTTCGAAAAATGTCTTTCAGATATCCATTGGAAGTCACGTCCTCACGGCCCACAAACATCAACTCAAAATGGCGCATCTTCCTGTGGGTCGTTCCAAAGTGTTCGTGTCTCGGAATAGCACAAGCAAACGTAGGAGAGACTCTGTAGATAACGAGGAGGAGTTCCTTGGGTTTCCAGACGGATCAGTGGGACTCGATGCTGCGTCGTTGGATAAACAAATGATTAGCGGGAGAAGTCCGATTCTTACTCGATCTCGAAAACGTAGACTTTTGGACTAACATGTGGAAGCGCGTCGTGCTACCAAAAGGCATTTTATGCCCTCGAATGAAGTTTACAGTAATAGCATGTTTTACATTCACGATTAGATATTGTAACATCAATTCATGTACGAATTTTCTTAAAAGGTGAAGAACTGTAGTATCCTACTTTTTTATATAAAACGAATTATGCGAACTGAATTGTATCCGAAGATTATATACAATATTAGAGAGAGCGTTGATCGCTCTATCTATTCGAAAGAATAAATGGGTCATTCGATTCTTAGCCACTAGTGGAAGTGGAGGCATATTTTAGGTGTTTTATTACTTATCAACTTTAAGTTACTGGTGACTTCATTTAGTTATTATTAAAAAAATATAAATTGAAAAGCAATCAATTTATTAAATATTTTAGAATGTTTTTCGAAACAAAGCATAATGACAATCACCTTCTATGTTATTACTACTAATACACTTGGCTTATATTTGGCAAAATGCACAATTTCATTAAACTTTTGGAATATTTTCTCATAATGTTTTGTAGTCGATAGTGCGCATGTACTTATTATTATTTTTCGAACCATGATGATAAAATGAACTAATGTCTTTTTTTTCAATCTTCACAACTCACAACAGGTCGAAACGATGCGCGAAAAGATAATCATGCTCGAGCTGGAAGAGCCCTCTTCCGGAAGTAGTGAGCAGAAAAATCAGAACCAACAACAGCAGCAACATTCGCCGGCGGAATGTCGGAACGATCCTGTGGACGATGACTCGACTGAGGCGGCCGATGTCTCCCTAGAGGATGACAACGTCGACTATGTGGATGCTGCCGATGAGGCAGCGGAGGAAGATCATCACCAGCGATACCTCCATCGATACGAAGACGAGGAGGCCCAAGAGTCGCTCAACAACCCGCTGCAAACGATCGTTGAAGTTGTGAATCCTACCTTGATGGGCGGTGGCAATGGTGGCGGTCAAATCAACGACATCATCGTTGGTCGTTATGCTGACGATTTCGCTGCCGGTGGTGAGATGGATTCGCTTTCGACGCCATCTACCACTGCTGGTGTCTTTGGGGCGACCTACGACGAGGAGGGGGCAAAGTATGAGTCCATCAACGATAAGATGAAGAACGTGCTGCGAGAATTAAAGCAGAACGAGAAGGTGAGACTGAACCTGAGCAAAAGCCTTACGGAAGAAGAACTGGCTGAGCAGCAGGATGGAGAAGAGGAGGTGGACGATGAGGAACGCTATCGACAGGTTTGTTTCCAGCTTTTCAAAAACCTACTTAGTTTTCACAAAAATATTCATTTGTAAACTTTTCCTCTTTTTCAGGAACAAGCAGAGGAGGATGAAGAGTTCCGTCACTACGAGGAGAAAACAGGTGCAATCGGAACCGTGTTTATGGTTCGCGAACGACTGATAAATGATTTCTACACACATCAGAGTGAGTTGGCGCAAGAATATCAACACCAGCACCAGCAGCAACATCCGGAAGAGGATTTCGACGATGTGGATGACATCGGGGAGGACGACTGTGAGGTCATACAGAACCCGAACGCACGCGTTTTCGAAGAAGAGCTGGAAAAAATGACAAAGTTGCAAAAGAAATCGTTGAACGATGAAAAGTTAAAATCGGTGTTTTGTGACGATGAGGAAGAGGAGGACGAGGAAGAGGTAATGGTATCGAGAAAAGGTAGCGCCGAGGAAAAGCCCAGTGGTATTCCGATTGCTACTGGTCCCAATGGTGGATCTAAACGAAAAAAACGAAAGGGCAAAAAGAAGAAGTAAATACTTTTGAATTCAGTGAAATGAACCGACATCCGTCCGAGATCACAAACAAACAAAATCGAAGAAGTACTCAAAACGGAACCGCTCAGAAGTTTTTGAGTGTTCCAGCGTTTTGTTTCATTCGATTCTAACACAATAGTATTTTTAAAGTTAATGCAACTATTCCATTCAAGTAATTCCTTTTAAATATTTTACTTTATGATTCTCCGTTCTACTACTTATAAAGAATAAAAACAGCTTCGTCAATTGATTGAATCAGACAATAAATAACACCTGCAACTTGGGCAATAATGATTGAAATTTGCTTAGTTTATTTGTTGACCAGTCGACGAACTGAAAGATTACATAGGTATATTTATTTAAATATATTATTTTACTCTAAATGATAAACAAGAACGTAACTATAAATATATATCTCGTTATTATTTCAAACAGTCCCAGAAATAATCATTTAGATTTTAGTTGAGCAGCTTGAAATAGGAAATCCCCCCACTAATGAAAATCGATAAGTACTATCACATAAACGGATCGTTTTTTTTCTATCGTAAGAGAGAAGATTAGCAGTGAATCCGAGATAGAAGAAATTTCTTCTGACGCCTCAGTAAATTTAATATACGATATGATGGAATATTTAAAAAAACAATAACCGGTCGAATCGATCTGAGATAATAAACGCAAATAAAATGCAAAAATAAATTGATGTGCGTTTTTAATCTGATATCACAATTAATTTTTTTCAGTACGCGACGTGACGACATAAAAGTCTACCGGTTAGGTCATTTATTAGCCTAACCTAAGGCTTCATCGTTGTTCAATCTCTAAACAGCCCTACCTACCTTAATACTACTGAATAATTATGTGCAATGCTAGCGAAATTTCGTTTGCATACCTAAAAGATTTTGCTTTTGGTTTTGAGTGAATTTTTAATTTTTATATGCTTACACAAAGGCGTATGAACGAACCAGGGGTGAAATTATGAATCCTATTCGATTCGAGTTACCCGTTTCGAGTTGAACTCGAATCGAACTAGAATCAGTATTACGAATCTCGTTTGAGTTCTAAATTTTAAAGAACTTGATTTCGAGTAAATCGAGTAGTAGATCATCGCGAAACGTTCCATTCGAATCGAGATCGGTAATCCCAAAGTTGGTCGAATCGAACGAAACTCGATTGTTTCGAGTTCCATAATCCCGCCCCAGATTAACGTTAAGAAAATTCGGCTAGACAATAAATGAACTCAATTTCGAGTTAACAAACACGTTCGTCGCCTAAAAAAAAAATCTCGGAGCGCGAAAGTAAAGCTAGAGAGCTCCAGATTTCCAATGTGTGGCGAAACTGAGCGGTTATCTTGAGTAAGAAAGCCGTCACCCGTTTATGGGTCCCATGGCGACGAACGTGTTAATGGTTTAAAACTTCTCATAAGTTAATCATGGTGACTGGTTTAACGAAGGAACTTAGAAAAGCAAAGGTTGTTTGAAAAAAATGTTTTTTTTTTCATTTTAGAAGTCGGGTATTTTAATTTTTTTGAAAAGGAATTTAGCAAACTTAATAACCTAATCGTCTTCGATTCAGTAATTGAAAAAAAAGACAGATAAGTTCGGATTGTTTAAAAATCAAATTTGAACAAAAACTAAACATTTATCCAGTAATAAATTAATCTAAAACAGATTTTATTTGTGTGTTTTTTTTTTTTTTGTTTGTTTCTCCTTGTTCTACTGGTTTGTTTGTTTGGCATATTTTATCATTCATTAATGCTTATTTTACAAGGTACTAGAATATGAAACTTAAAAGAAACTATAAATGTTCTAATTACAACAAATAAACAACTTCTTAATTTCTTGGCCAAAATTTGTTTTAAATCTACAAAAATCAACTCAATAGCATAGTTGTTTTTAAGTTTTTTTTTGCTTAGTACGTTTAATATAACAATATGAGTAGGATTGCAGCAGTGGTTTACATTATTTTGGAGTACGATTAATAAATTCATGGTTGTATTTCTTCTATACAGTAAGTCTAGATGTAGTAGTGCTGGTTTTGAGATTACTCAGCTGCGCACAAATAATTGTTTGGCCACCAAAAGTTTCTTCAAAGAGTATTATTTGTTTTATTTTACAATATTGATGATAAATATCTTGTTGGCATTTATGTGGAAGTAACAATGTAGCCAAAAATACTGTTTGGAAAGATATTAAATGCAATGCAGTTCGATTCCAGAATTGGAATTGTGTAACAAATCAAACGTACGGATTTAAATCCCTACATTTTGGTTCCTAGATTCGGGACCACATCTAAACTAGTGGTTTTCCTGAAGGATCTTTTTCGACGAACCTTTGTTCAGCACCCGGATGACACTGGCACGGTTCGAATTGCTCTTCTTACCGTTGGCCGATTTCTTCTCTATCGAATGGTTTTCGTTCGCTGACGACATATTCATAATGGGACTGCTCGCTTTGATGCGCGGTTGCTGAAAATACGAGAGAACATTCATCGTGAACAACAGTATGCGACGAGAGAGTTGGGCAAATTTCACTCACCTTACTGTCCTTATGCTTTTCCCGGTGATGGTCGAGCGAGTCCTTGCCATCATACATTCCCATTCCACCGAGGGTTGTCTTGTGCGGGGACTTGTCCATCAGTTCCTTGTGGTCGATATATTCCGACACATTACCCTGCATGTCTTTGACGTCCATATCGTACTCTAGGGCAGCTGCGGCTCGCTTTGATGGTCCCTTGCTTGCGCCGCCATGCTGCTGGAAGACTTCCAGCCCCACGTTCGGTAGCTGAGCGATGTCCAGGATCAGGTTTTCCTTCTCCGGCCGCGAGATGATGTAGTTGACGCAGATTACCGTCTGATCGGCCATATTCTTCGTCTGGCAAACCATCGTCAGACAGGTTTGTATCCAGAAGTACCCGGAGTTTTTGTTCAAAATCCGATAGAATGGTGTCAGGACTTGTCCTTTTTGGATTACTAGAGAAGAGGATTGACCCCAATGTTAAAAGGTTTGAAATTAAGGAAATACAATGCTTAAATATACTCACATTCGGTGTGACTTTTTCGTAGCTTGTGCGCATCCTGGCCGTGACAGATCGTGTACACACTCTTGCCATTCAGTTCGTCTGAGGTCCAATCGAGAAAACTGGTAATCCTGCAATATGCCAAGGGTATGTTCTTAACGACAAAACGAATCAAGTGGATGAATTCTCGCGGCTTGAGCTTCACTAGGAATGTGTTGTGCACTTAAAAACTCAACCAATAGCAGACATACCTGTTTTCGCAGTGAATGATCGTCAAGTCCAAACTGGTCCGAAAGACGAACATATCCGACTCGAGCTTTATCTCGTGCAGCGAAGGTGGCGGCAATGCAATCCCAATACCAACCATGCCGATGACGGCCTGTTTCTCCGAACTACTGCTGTGATGTTGTTGTTGCTGCTGATCGTCACCAGCTGTACTACTCCGGCGCCGAAGATGGCACAGCAGCATGATGACTCGATAGCCGGATGATTTAAAATGACAACCACGCTTAGTGAGGGTCGATTTCATACGGATACAGAACGCCCGATCGTCACCTTCGAAGGTTTCTCCCGGGAGCAACGGTTTTGCCTCTTTGGGAGCCAGCTTAAGTACAGTTTTCTCCGGAGGTTCATCCGGATAGGCGCTGTAATTTGAGTACTCGGAGTTCTTCTTGATTCCCAACTGGTGCTCTAATTCTTCGTGATCACTTTTGTGAATGTAATCGAAGATGCTGCTACCGGTCATCTCGACCTGTGACAGACCCAGATAGATGGATACGGTTTCCGAAATGTACAGAAACCGTCCATCGACTCCGGTGGACAGTGCAAACCCATCCAGTGACTGTAGAATGTGCGTGCCCAGATGAGTTTCGAACATTTCGTTGAAGTACTGTGGACCGGTGTAGCTTTGGAACCCTAGCGGTTCCTTGTTCCAGGCAGGGACACCATTTTCGCTGAATTCCTTCAACTTTAGGTAACTGATAGTCAACCGGATAATCGATGCCTTGTCCAGCTGACTGGTAATGGCCGCCGGTAGGGGTAACATTTTGGCCAGCTCGTAGAACTCGAAGTTCTCCTTGCCCCGTCGGGATCGCGCCGCATCACGACTCTTCTCCTTGCGCAGCTCGATCAAGCCCGGCTCCACCGTGGCCAGGTTGTTCTGGACGGCCGAGTTGTGCGACTGGATCGAGGAGTACGTGATCGGGCAGAAGTCCTGCCCGGACACGATCCACGAGTGCGGGAAGCCCGAGTTGGTCATGCTCAGCGCGTTGGACATAATCTGCGATGAACGGTGGAAGTTGCTGTACTCGACTTGCAGCGAGGAAAAGGGGAACATAGTGCTGTTTTGAAGGGCGAAAGAGGGAAAATGAGGCGATTTTAATTTTTAATCTTAATATATCCGGTATAGGTTTTTATTAGTAGCATGTAGATAACTAAAAAATGTATTCGTTTCAATCGGGAAAATAACCGAGCCGAAATACAAGAAAGCTGTTGAATATTTTTTTCTAAAAATATTCCTTAAAACTCACACATATTCATTTCTTTCAGATGTCTTTTATTTGAACAATTGTTATTCAGTTGTGAATTTGGTTAAGAACTGAATAAACTGTGATCTGAATAGAACCTTCAATGAGGTTGTTGAGACAGCCCAAGCTAAAATATTATAAAAATTATGTAAACTCATTACTAAAACTACTCCTTTGAGGATTAATTCCATTTCTTAGCCAAAGGTCTCAATTCATTTAAAGAAATAAGAACAGGGTGGTCAGCGGATAGCTACTATCAAATTCCCAATTTTTACCCGGTTAGAGTTTAAAAAAATTTGCCGGCTTCAACATGCTCATGGTTTTTTTTTTCATTGAAAGAATTATCATTATGTTGGAAGGAAAAAAAAATTAAAAAAATATTTAAAAAAAATACTAATCCTTAAGATATCTTCATCCTGCCAAATCTTTCATTCTTCCTTAACAACATGATTTAAGATCTGTTAAACTTATCAATGTATTCAAATTGAGTCATGAATTCGTTTCCTTAAAACCAAAAATTTAAAAGTCATAATCATAAACCTAATTTTTTTTCGGGAATTTAAGGATCTACGGCTTATTTACCCCCTTCCCAACCTAAATTTATCAAATCATCTTCAGAAGGGGATTTGACGGTGTTTAAAAAAAATAAATATTTATTTAAATACATTCAGGCGCAGGCATTCTAGGAAAAGTCAATCACACAAAGCAATCGGTGAGGATTCGGTATAGTCAATTTCAATTCCGATGGAATCGGAAAGTTATTTCTTCTCTCCTTAAGAAAAACCCGTAACGTCTGTCAAGAGTTGGGTGGAATTTTAGATACATCCCACTTTCACTTAAATGGAAAAACATCACCCAAATTCGGCAGCGCTTTGATCGTCTAATAGGTTTTGACGATCGAAGTAAAAGTGCCGTTTAAAACATATATTTTGCTTATGTGCCTCGTGATCTCAACATTTTAGATTGGATTTAATTTCCAACCAGTGTGGCAGTGTTTCGTATTTCTATCTGAATGATTCGCTGTTGAGAACTTTTTATGGGCCAAAATCCTTGCCTTGGAAAGAGAGTTCAACGCGTGGCAAACAAGGTGCTTCTCGCCGTCAGCACCAGCACCAGAACCTCCCATCATCTACCAGTTACCAGCGCGCTAGTAAGACAAAATCAGATTCCCCCGAAAAAGCGCACAGAGAGGAAAGTCCTACGTACGCGCGCAAAAACTGATGTTGGCATTTCAAACGAACGCACTTGCTTGCTGCTGGTGGTACCTACATTCATCATCAACACCTCCACACCACAAATTTCGTTTTTCTTTTCCGTTTCGCTTTCCCGTCGTCGGGCGTCGTCCATCCATAGGCCACGGACGGGGCTTCTGATGCTTCCAAAAGCCTCGAGTGTGATAAACGCCGGGACATCTTATAGCCCAACGACCACGGCGACGAGTGTATGTTTCCATTCACCCTTCCTCCTGTGATGACACCTTTCTTTTTATGGCTTTTATGGTTTTATTCTCTTTGGTAGCCGAAGATTCTTATCTCCGGGAGGTTTTATTTCTAAATTTCTAACATCACCTCGTCACCTGAGTCGATATGGTCCCTTTTGTCAATCAGACTTGGGTGTTGCTTGTTGTTTTGGGGTCTCGCTCGGATGAGGACCTTTGTTTTTTTTTTTCGGAGAAAGGCTGATCAACAAGGTGTCACAAGCGTAGTAATTAGCATATCGCCACATTATGGGCCACGTGATCAGATCTCGGAGACCCGGAGAAATTTGTAGTTTCCGTTTCCTCAATAAAATTTATACAATCAGAATGGTTTTGAAATTGGTAGCCACTGACGAAGCTGTTCTAGCAATCAGATAGGCACTTGAATGATGATTTATTAGCTTCAGATGAACAATCAACTGTGTTTTCGTCATGAAAAAGTAAATGTTTCAAATTTTAAATCATACCCTTTGCAGTTAGCCATGGATCTTACTTAAAACTATCGAGTTTCCAAGTTGAGCAAAATTGGAACAATTGTATATTTATTTTCCAAGTGAAATTAAAATTTATAAATACTGGAAAAAGCGTCTTAGCGTCAAAGCGATTTAACGCCTGTTAATAGGCAATGTATTACTTTCAGTATGAAGAAATGAGTAAAAAAAAACTATAATTAAACTGTAGCTTCTATGTTGTGTTTCATTATTAAATGATTGGTTGAGAAGTAAAAACTTTATGACACTCCTCTTAATAAATACATCCATGTCGTCGGTTTTACAGGGTATTAAAACCTTATGTTATAAGAAATTAGTCATTGCACAAATTTGCAACGACTTATGCCGTTTTCGTTTATCTCCACTCGCGCAGGGCAAAACTTTTTCTGAATAAACAAACAGAATCGTTACCCGGGACGATGCAAATATATGGTTGCTATACTCACCCTTATGCTTACCCCCAACACTGACAACTTTTACGGGGTGCAACCGCCTGCTTGAGGTTCAAATCTCGGGCAAAACTAGTGGACTTCCGAATTAATAACCGAACATAATAACAGCAGTTCGGGCAAAACTCGTGGGTGACTAGGTTGCCACTGCCAATAAACGAAAACACTATTAATTTTCGTTGTGTTGTGATGAAGTTAGATACTCAAAAAATAAAAAAATAATCATTTCGAACGTTATCGGATATGTGTTAACCTTCAAGCCAATATTGTAAAAATATTTGATTTGAGGTGTTATTCGAAAGACTTGTATTTTATCCTACACACTTTTGTGAGCTTTGTTTGGGAAATTAGTCAATTCAATATTTTTCGGCTTTCACTTATCTTTTTAGGATTTCGTCGTAGCTCGAGCCGTAATAAGCAACGTTGTTCGAAAGAGAAATAATAAAAATAAGTTTTGTACAAAATGAGGTAAAAAATTACAAAATTTAGTTAGATGACAAAATAAAAAAAACACAGGATGACAAAAAATAACAAAAACGACAAAAAAACAAAACTTACCAAAAAGACAGATAAAAATGACAAAAGTTACAAATATTACTGCAAATGGAAAATGAAAGATTGTAACCATGTGAAAGTTACTGTTCAAAATTACTAAGATTCGTCGCGGTAACGTTCAATGTTGAAGAAGTGCTATCGATTCAGTGGAGAGGGAAACGGATCAGTCTTTAGAACTCGAATATCCTGGACGCAGCCCAGGGATACAGGTGCTCTTAGAAAATAAAACCACCCCTTAGAGCACCCGTGTTCCATTAATTGCCAAACTGTTTAGACCTGCGGCAAATTGAGTCCAAATCTCATCTGTTTAGAAGTAATCCTTATACCTGTTCTATTCTATTTCTATTTTGTTTATTTAAAGAGGATTTTAACCAGATTGGTCATTCTTCCTCTATACCGGTTAAAAAAAAAAGTTCAGTTCAAACCGGTATAACGGACCATGGGTGCTGTTGCTTTAGTCGGAATTTGGGCCTGAACCGGCTGTTTGGAGCACAGATACAGGTGCTCTTACGCTTTTCCAGAAAGCGAAGTAAAGGCGCAGTGAGCCTAACTGCAGTTTGCGTCATAAAAAACCTAAACAAGTGGGCCCGAAAAATCGACCAGGTAACCTAATGATCCCGGTGTTACCTGCATATCTGCCCGGAAGCCATTTTGATTCCCTCTACTATTCACCAGGACCCCGAAGTTTTAATTCAAGATCTCCATCGCTCAAATTTCTGCAACGTCTTACGAAGGTACCAGAAGTGCCTCCGAGGAACCCTAGCAGCCCAGCGTAGCCGCTTGGTAAGCTTCACCCCGCCAAACCGCAGTTCGGCATTACAAGCCCACCTAAGCCGAAAAGGTATTTCCATTGAGAATTCCGAGGATACACAGAATATCCGGCGCTGGAAGAAGGAGTGAGTCAAGGGCCCGAAGCAGAAATGCAGGGTAGGAGAGCTTTTGTACTTGGGGGGTTTTTGTACTTGTCATTGGGGATAGTTGGAAAAAGTCGACAAGTTTGGAATAGAGGTTGGCGATCTATGCTTGAATTTGAATTTGCTAGTGTTTCCTTGCAGTTTTGAATTGACGAAAAGCCTACCCCCAAGCATCTGGAAGGGAGTCTAAGTATTGCTCGGCAGTTAGCCAACCCACGGTTACAAGATGGCAAAATGAGAAAATCTAAATAACAAAAAATACAGAAATAACAAAACGGATACATATATGTAACTTAAAAAAATCCAAAAAACCTAAAAATTATCAACAATTTAAACAAAACAGAAACAAGATAAATCGTTTAAAAAAAATGACCACAGAAAAGACAAAAATGACATTAATTTAACATTTAAAACAACTGACAAAAATAACTAAAATGAAACAAAAACATGACAAACTTGAAAAAAAAACAAAAATGAAAAAAAAAAAACAATGACATAATTTAAGAAACCACAAAAATGAAAAAAATGATAAACTACAGAAGTTTAAAAAATGACGTACATCACAAAAATGTTAAAAATGAATCAAAAATGACAAAATTATTAATCTAAAAAATGACAAAAAATTAAAAAGGACAGAAATGAGTTAAACAATCGAACCTTAAAATAAAAAGAAAAAAGAAACATAACTGAAAAAATTTACATAAATGACAGAAGAAAATGCAACAATTTCAAAATTAGAAAAATGGCATAAATTCACAAAAATGTTAAAATAGAAACAGAAATGACAAAATTACTAACCTAAAAATGACAAAAATTAAAAATGGACAAAAATAAGTTAAGCAAACGAACTAAAAAAAAACAAATGACAAAAATAACAAAAGAAACATAACTGAAAAAATTTACATAAATGACAGAAAAAAATGCAAAAATTTCAAAATGAGAAAAATGATAGAAAATTATAAAAATATTAAAAATTAAACGAAAATGACAAAATTATTAATCTAAAAAAAGACAAAAACTTAAAAAAAAAACAAACAAAAATTAGTTAAACAGTCGAGCTTAACTGACAAAATTTACATGAATGACAGGAAAAAAAATGCAAACATTTGAAAAAATGCAAACCTTTGAAAAAATGAAAAATGAAATGAAAAAAGAAATTCTCAAAAGACAAAAACGACAAAACATTTGAAAAATATAAAAAAAATACGAACACAACATAAATGACAGAAATTATAAAAATGATAAATAAGAAAAAATAGATATCTGAATTACATAAACAACATAAGTTAAAAAAACCAAAATTGTTGTCAAATGTAAATTCTATAAAAAAAATTCAATATTGTCAATTTAGTTATTTTTTTCATTCCTGTCTACAAAATGCTTTTGTTGAATGATATTTGAAATTTCAATTGAATACATGTATGTAAATTTAGATACATAGTAGACACATATTATTCTAAGCACATTATATACAATTTTTAAATGTATAAAAAGGCATTTTAAATACTAAAAAGCTGATTTGAAAACAACATTTTTTTTTGTGAGAAAATTTGGGACTGGAGCAATTTAGGATTACAGCCAAATTTCATTTTTTAATGAGAAATGAACGAACTAATTTTATTCACTTTTTCACTAATGGATTGCATAGGGAATTCCCTTTTTTTTATTAATTTACGAGGTAATTTTGCAATTCGTCATTCTGTTAAGATTGTTATTGATAAATTTTTCTATGAACTTGATTATTGAAAGCTTCCGTTCATCAATTTATACTCCAAAAAAACTCACAATTTGTTCACTGATTAAATCAATGATATACTTCAATAAAGCAATAGTTTTTCACAGAGAAGATGTTCAATAAAAACTTTACTGAAATTATAAAATCTCTTTACAGTAAATCACCGAAAAACGCACTTCTATAACACTCAAGCCTTGAAATAATGACCAGCGAAAAAATGGGGCAGTGCCGATCGCGCAATTTTCGATGTATGCATTTCAAACAGAAAAAGCAAATCAGCCAGCCAGTGGCTGGCGCTGCTGCTGATGCTTGGGCCACTCATTGTACATTATTCGTCACTGTTTTCCCCCCGCCGAATTTGTACCGCACCGCATAACACAACAGGGAACTGAGGGTAAAAGAGTTGGAAGGAATTGTAGGAACTTACGAATCGCGCTCCGACTACGGGCTTAACTTTCCACACTCACTTAAAAAACTTAAACACTATTTCGCGGATGTTAGGATTATCAGTAGTTAGTAGGACGACAACTAGCAGTCACGCACTATTGCTGGGGGGAGGTTGTTAGTCCTTAGAACTATACTACTATGAATAGGTGGGATGCGAATTTCCAAACGTGGGAGATGAAAATTGCAAACCGACCGTTTTTCTCGAGCAGAACTCTAGCAGTGGCACATCTTTCCTCGGTGCGGTGTTGATAACAAGTCGACGGACGACGAACGACGGATGATGTCTCTGTGAAGAGCAGCAGAACACAACACGTTCAATTGCGCGACTAGCAAGCGGACGAATGATGTCGTCCTGGCTCGAAGACATCCCATCGAGGCGACCAAAACTTTTGCTGCCCATTCAAAAGCATGCTTGTCGAAGTAGCCTGTGCTATGAAGCCTGAATGTTCTTTGCTGGAGATTGTGTGAACGCGACCCATTCGTATGCTGATGGGATGGGAGAGCATTTCCAATCGGCGAGAGTGTTGACAATTTTGGTTGCTTTGATTGGTTGTTGGCCTTCCATAAGAATTCTTCAGGGGGTGGTGGGTGGTTAATATTGAAGAGCGACCGAGAGAGAAAACTATTGAACGTTGTTAGCTAGGATTGATTGTAGGTAAACGCTAATTTCGAATAGGTTATCTCCAACAGATCCAGTGGATTTATAAATTAATGCTTTACCTACCTAAAAGCTCATACCCACCGAGAGAACAAAACAAAAAATATATTTTTGAATATCATAAGGGTGGGAGCTAAATGGGTCAGATCAGATTTCGAACACCGATCATATACAGTAGCGTGCAAAAAAGAATTAAACCGCGTGAAGCAGCGCAATCTAGTTTAACTATCCAACTCATGCTCCGTAAAATTGCAAATATGTAGGGGAGAGTGGGGGAAACGTGGGCCCCTCTAAATATCTCAGCTGTATGTTGAGATAAAAATCTCAATCCAACTGTCATCGTCGTCGCTTTGCGTGAACATGTTTTACTATATGTGGTTGACTTATGTACGCATCATATGTTTCTTTTATTTACCTAGCTTAGAAAAATGTACTTGTATAATTAAAAAAGCATTCGCAAATTGCATCCGCGGGAGTCCTAAAGTACATTACAAAAATATGCTCATACGTTTATGATCTTAGTTTTGTCATGTTCTTTCACGTGGAAAAGGAATTTTTGATGAAACATAAATAAGTCACGCGAACGCAACCAATTTGCAAATCATAGCTTGTGGGGAATCGTGGGCCATATCTTTGGGGTATCTTGGGCCACCTATATTTTGGTGTTTTTATACACATTCATACAGAACTTAAAATATGTTTTTCCTATCTGCAAAGTTTTCTTATGCCAAATAAAGATCTATGAAAAATATTTTGTCCATTTTTTCCAATGCGATAGAAACGAACATAAATCCTATAAAAGGAATTTTGTCGAAACGTTCGCAAGCCAGGTTTTAGAAATTATTCGATCATACACAACTCTGTTTTTAATTTCCTCATCTGAAATTGCATGTATTATGAAATTTCAGTTTTGGGTCAACTCATAAACTTTGCAAGTTTTCTAGTCAATTTGGATTTGGTGGCCCACGTTTCTCCACAGTTTTTCAAAATCCAAAAAAAACTTTTTTTAAACAGTCAGAACTCGGAAAAATTAATGTACATATTTCAAAAAAAAAAAATGCCTAATGATACCATAAAAATGTAGAAAACCTTTTCGTTTATTTTTTTTCTTTTTATCTTTTATAATAAAGAAGTTTTGAAGCAAAGAAAAAGTGGTCCATGATACCACACTCTTCCCTACAATTATTGGAAAAAATACAGCTGTAACGAAAACGTTACAAAGATAAATTTGATATTAATTTAGTAAATTTGCTGTATTTTTGGCAATTTTCATTGAAAGAACTTGAAATTGGGCAAAAAGATGTACAAATGTTTAAATAGTACCTGGCCAAGTTCCGTCAAAATCGACCGCAATGTGCTCAAAAATGGTGCCGGGTTGAAAATGAGGTTGATTATTGCCCGACAGGCAACTTCATTCTTGTTTGGACGGATGTTTGTAAGGAAAAATGTTTTTACTGGATTTTTCTTTCACCATGTGTATAAGAATTTCTTTCACACAAAAATATTGTAAATAGACAGAAACTTGATATTGTGAAGGAAAAATCCAATAAAAACAATCCTTTTGTTATTTTCCATTTAAACATCCGTCCAAAAAAGCCCATTTTGGACCGCGTTGATCGATTTTGACGCAACTGGCCAGGTAACATTTTTACATCTTTTTGTTAAATTTCAAGTTTTTTCAATGAAATTTGGCAAAAATACAGCGAGTTTCGTTACTTCCAATCACTTTACTCCCAACCAATGTACAGAATCTAAATTTTGTGGGCTTGTGATATAGCTCATTTGGCAAGCTTCCTGCCTGAGTCGATGTCCGTGAGTTCGAGCCCAACAGTAAATATCGATCACAGTTGTACCGGATAAGTTTTTCAATGACTATCTGCCAACTGCATCGTTGATATAAGTCGCGAATGACACTTAGATGTTGAAACTACTATAATCGAAAAAAAAATAGAACGTTTGTTGATAGTTTTAGGCAGGCAGCTTGTCAAAATAAGAAGAGAAAGCGCTACTTCTCAACAACTTCTCTGGCATCCCACATTAGCCAGATCACGCTCCACTTCCCGATCAGGAGAGCATATCAAAATAAAAACTCAAACGTATCTCACCAAGATATTTACATCTGGTTCAGTTATAATTAAGTACTCCATATTTTCGATTTTAAGTTTCTCTCATCTGAATTATATCTTATTCTGATTGACAAACTTGAATGGGGTTCAGCTCATATTCAATGATCAAGATTTTTTTCGGATTGTCCTAAAATAAAATGATTATATCTTATTTTGATATACGTGCAACTTTTTCTGGAACACGGACATCGAAGTCAACGGCTCAAACCTTACATTAACGAATTTCGCTCAACAGATTCATAAAATTGAATCAAATTTTTGGGAAACCAAAAATGGGGCATGGTTTTATCAAATAATGTGGTTTATTGACCTTCCACTAGAAAATTTTCTCGAAGCATTCATATCTTGATAAGTTATAATTTTGATCTAATTTGTTCTGTCCAATATCAAACTATGCTATCTGAACCAGATATAATCTTGATAGGAGCATATCAAAAACTGATATAATTTAATAATGATCGTATAGATTTTTTGATATAATTTGAGATATTTTAACATCCTACGAGTACTGAATTATAACTCATTTAGATAGAAAAAAAAAAAAGTATCAAAATATCTCATCTTGATATAATTTTGTTTTTCTCTCCTGATCGGGTTGGTCTAGCCTCCTTGAGCCCCTGCTCGTCTCGTTCCTACCGGATTGACAGCAAACACCTGTTTTGCAGGACAAGCATTCGGCATTCTCGCAACAAGACATATTGAACAAATCGTTGCCAAAGCAAACTCCATGGTAAGCAGGATTTGTAACGAGCTGGACAACCCTTACACCATTGTTTCGATTTATGTTGGTCTTATCCGAACTGCAATCGAATACGCCAGTATAGTGTGGCAGCCATACTATAATGTACATAAAAACAGAACGAGTCCAAAAACGATTTCTGAGATACGCCCTAAGGAACCATGGTTGGCATGACGAAATGCCGGAATATCGAGCCTTATGCATGCTGGTAGGATTGGATGCACTGGAAAATCGTAGGAAATCAATCGACGTGTTGTTTTTTAAAGATCTAAACAGTGGAAAATATTTTTCACCGTATTTGTTGTCACAAATCACACCTAACGAAGGACGTAGCAGTTAAAAAGCACTTAAAGCTAGAAATGTCCAAAGAACAAATCAAAAATAGATTTAAGTTAGCGTATTCTTGAATATTTAGTTAAAACTAGTAAAGATTGAAGGCTGAAGCCTAGGATCGTATAAATAAATAAATAAAAAAAGTCTTGCTTAGGGTATCCGTCCAGCCTTCGCCACCTTCTGGATACTGGATTTGGCCGTGATCGAGCAATATCCACGCCTCGCGCCGGTAGAGAACAATCGGTCTGGTGAACGTCGTGTACAGGTTACACTTTGTGCGAGGGCTAAGTCTTCTCGACCGCAGTTGCTTGTGGAGCCCCGATCGTGACCTTGTTAATACTGGACAAGCGGGCTCGGATCCGCAGGCCTGCATATAATTCTTCTTGGACGTATTAATCATTAACCCAATATTTGATCTGCCGACTCTGTAGTTGTGATGTTCATCGATTCCCAGGCATTCAAATGCGACGCTTTTCGAATATATTATTTGAATTTCACCCTTTCCCAATCTGTGGAATGGTTGAATTCTTATGCGTGGACAGCTACATTGGATTCGATTGGTCTGTTTTTATCTACGGCGTTTTAATGCTTTTTTATCGCTGTTTTAAATTTGTGCCTCGTTTGGCCAATACAGAGCAGGTGTTGCAAGGTGTCTCAAAAATCTTTCATAAAGGGTACCTTATATTAATTATATTAATGAAATCAAACGAATCAACTTTCTACTCCAGGTGAAAGGACCAGTGACAAAGACTATAAGCCCAGAAAGTCCAAAATCAAAATTTACTATTCGTGAAAAAAGCATGATTCAACTGACATTTTGAAGTCTACAATGTGCTGCCGTCTCATTCTTCCCAAGCATTCATTTGACATTTCTGAATGAATATAAGAGTACTCACCAGCTGTCATTCAATGCGTGTGTACAGAGCAAAAGCGGCAGCCGCAGGCAGGCAGGGGTGAAGAGAAATCCAGCCCACCCATTCATGTCCAAGGTGAGTATATATTCAGGAGGTGTTCCCGAATAACGAATTCCCGATTCAGCCATTTTTTCTATGTATGCTATGCAACTATACGGAACTCATGAAGTTTGTTTACCAACAAACCCCAGAAAAGCTGAGCAAAAAATAAACAAACTCATTGAGAGCCCCGCTCAATCCTCGCCTACTTACTGTGAAAGTCGAAGAACCTAGTGTATCTAAGAACCTTGTTCATGTCATTAACCAACCAACCGATGCTAGCTGAAGCTAACATCAGTGCGAGCGAAGTCAGTTGGTCGAAATCCGTGTGGTCGGTTCGGTCGATCGGTTGCTTGCTCGCTCTCGTGGACTGCGCACAGGCACCACTAGAAGGAAGGAGCAGCAGCAGCAGTGGTTTTAAGGAAAAAAAAGTGAATCTCTGAAAATGGTCTAAAGACGGGACGACGGTAATTATCTTCCACTTAAAAGTGCCTTTTTTCTTGTTTTCAATGAAAGTTTCGAGTAGATTGTTATGAAATGGGTCTGGGTTTCTCAAATCTTATTGTAAAAAGTGTACCAGTTCAATAAGCATATCCTGGTAGGCCATGGCAGGAAAATCTATCCCAGTAGGGAAGAAAAGTTCGATTTTCTTTGTGTGCGGCCTGCTATGTTTTATGAGTGGGGGTGGTGTTTTTTCTGATTTTCATCGACCAGAAAGGTGTTGATTCATAATATTGCCAAGGTGGTTGCTTGTTAGTTTCGACGATAGGTCTCTGGGTCGAACATTTCGTGTGGCTGAAAATTGGCTGCAGCCCTTTCGACCTTTCCCGATGTCAAAAACGACAAAGGCTCTCGATTGACGAGGAAAAGATCGATAATGTTCAGTGAATGTGTCAAAAAAGCAAGGAGTGAACAGGGTTTTTCGCATGCTGATGATATTTGACGTTGCTAGGCGGTGGAGCGAAAGAGAGGAGAATGACGATAGCAAATTGTCGTCTACCGATAAGTGAGTGCAGTTATGGATAGAAAGAAGGAAAAAAAATGAATACATGATTCAGTCGGACGGGTCAAATTAAGAGAGAGAGAGTGCTAACATGAATGAGTGCCGGGTGGAAAAACAAGTGAGAACGAGAAAGTGCGGTAATTTTCGATGGGTGGAAAATGTTACGTGAAAGAGTTTCTTTTTTCCTTGTTCACCTGTACTTCGGGTCGGGGCAAACAGAGCTCGTTCGTTCAGTGTAGAACACAACAAGATACTGAGCTGTGGGGAAGGCATAAGATTTCTCGCTTGAACCAGAGCATGAGCGATTGCAGAATATTTGCGGTTAAATGCCGCAAGCTAGAAGATGTCAATATTACGCGGAACGTGACTAAAAATAAAATTACCTGCTCAGACGAAGACGAATACACTGTGGGACCGGCAAGAGACCATTCGAAAATAAACATGTTTTCGATTGTATAATATGTAGATCCCACGCCTACTGTTTGTCAAATGTTGGTCAGGAAGGAAAATCTGTGACCAGCGCCACAGTCCGCCTGGGAGGGTAACAAATGCAGCATAATAACTCAGTGAAGAGCCCAACACAATTCCTCACCTTACGTTTTATTCCACTAAAATTTTTATGATGTTTATGATGTTTCAACCTTCAAAGACCAGAGTTTCAAACATAGGCAACTGGTGTTCTTAAGGTCATCCCGAAGACTTCAACATTCTGCGTAGTCTTAAGGAAAACGTAAATCATGTTAACAACTAAGGCATTTAGGCATACCTCAATATGTGGATGATTTAGAAAAAGTTATATTGTTCATCCAGGTGGAGAGTTCAAAAAAATAATTCAACGAATTGGCTCAGGGCACGGCTCGGGTCTCCAACTAATCTAGCTCCATGAGACCAATCATTACACCCAAATACTTGATCTCGCTTTTTGATTCGATAGCTCATAATACGACTGTAATCCTGCCTGTTTGCGTTGAAATCAGGAACCATCTTAGTTCTGTGAACTAGCTGCAAACCTTTGGAGTGCATCCTGCTCTACATCTCTTTTGAAGCTCGAAGCTGGACGATTTCTGTCGAGTAACCCGTCGTTAGTAGCACGACTTTTTCCTCAGAACTAACCAACATCACTCCAATTGTCAGCATCTCATCGTACGTAATATTCCATAGAACCGAGCCCAGAACTGACCAGAACCGCACCTCGAGGTACTCCAGCTGTAACCTTCATTTCCTGAAAACCTTCGCTCGTCATGTACTGTAGCTTACAGTTGTGGAAATAACTTTGCACCAATTTGCATAGGCTGGATGACCTCGGTGTGATCACGATCACCTTTTCCAGAACCCTTCGAACTGTGTCCATTAAGCATATTGGCCTGTATGCCGATGAGTCCCTCAATAGCTTACCTGGTTTTGGCAGCTGAACCAGCTTCTGCATAGCTCTGGAAACATCCTTTCCTCAATATAAATTTGCACTAATGACCGGAACATTTCGAGAAATTCATGATCGTGGCCTTCACAGCAATATTTGGGATACATACCCAGAGCCTTTTCCAGCTGAATGGGGTTTGCGATGTTGCGCTGTTCTACTGCCGATATCAACTCCCCCTCACTCGTATTCCAGCCGTACGATTCCAGTGCCCAGCTAGTGGCATTTTGCTATGTACCTCGCCCTTTTAACATAGCTATTTCTTCAATTTCAAAATTTTCTCAACCTGTCGAGATGAGAATTGATGACCTCAAGTTTACGCGCCGTCACAATCATTCTCCCAGGACTGCAAAAAATTTCCAACCACTGGATCTTTACTAAACAGCGGTAACCGTGAAACAGCGATTCTAAGAATATATATATGTAGATTTTGTCCTGTACCGTTGGGTTATGCTAGTAGTATTTGGCTAATCATGTATTCTTTACTTCTATTCTTATTTAATCCAGTGCAGATCACCCAAGATCTGAGAGATTTTGTCAGTGACAACATTTTTAGCACTACGAGACATAATTTTCATATAGTTCGTTCTGACGATTCCTCCGTATTCAGGCATTATGGGCATTACAGCTTGAATCGCTTTGAATAGCCAAATGTACCATGCAGTACGTACTTCCATCTCGGTTAATCAACTCGTTGCAATAGTCCCGCGAGTGTACCAAGTTTCTTAGCTTTGGCTTTATCAATTTCAGTATGTAGTTCATTTGCTCAAAGGATGTTGAAGATTGTCAACTTACCTACTACTGTATAATATAAACGACGAATAATATATTCTGGTTGTATAACTTACCTTTTCTGTTTTGATAAGAGGCGGTAGTTGTTCATGTGAATGGAGTTTACGCCAGGGCTTCATGGTTTTACAGGTCATCTGGTTCAGTAATGAAGAATAAATTCAGCTACATAGGTATATCTGAAATTGAAAGGCTTGTATTAGCTGTACAGCGCTCACGAATTTCGATGAGAATGTTAGTACATAAGCTCAACTTTCTGAAAAATTAAAGACAATTTTTCTTGGCACTGTAATTTAAATGTCAAGTAACATGTATCTAATGAAAACGACAATTTAGAATTTCACATGAAACCAAGTAAATTTAGTATTTTTCTCATTTCTAATGGAAGTTCTAATGGATGAACTCAGCTTGATTAGTCATCATCATCCCTTAACAGTATGTGATTTTTCGGGTCTAAATTCGATTCACCAGTAGGAATCTCATTGATGATGATGACGACGACAAGTATTTAGCTATTCGCTCTTCAACGACCAACACACAAACGAGTAGTCCTTCGAGGGCCGCACACCGTCTTTCCCTACTGCTGCCCTGTGGTGAAATGAAAAATTAAGGACAAGAGCTTGTGTGCGAAGAAAACGAGGGTGTGGAACACAGCATGGTGTGTAAGCAAGATTTTCCAACTTTTCACTCCCTAACAATACACGTTCGCTCTCACTCTCTTAGGGTTTATTTCCGGTGAGTACAGTCGGTGAGTGTCCTTTTCCTTATTTCCATGGAGTAGCCAGAGCCCCTTTGCTTCATCCTCAGAGAGAGTGTTTATACATTTACTAATTTCTTCGATTTGCTTTGTATTCATGTGTTGCGCTGCTTAAAAACTTGGGGCAACACGAAGCTATAGGGTATCTAGAGTATTGCTATCCGGGCGTTGTAGCCACAGGAAGGTCACACAGATGGAATGAACAGTTCCTGATTTGTACAGGCGAAACAGGGAATATGACAGGACGCCTCCAGCGATTTTTCGTCCGTTTTGTTTTTTCTTTTTGTGTGTGAAAATGAGTGCGTACGCAATGACGACAAAGCGATGCACGACTTTGGAAATCAGTGATTTCTACTCCTGGTGAACACATTGCGTGACGTCGGGTTCAATAGGAGTGGATGAGTGAAATGTAGTGCGTGCAAAAGTCTGGATTGCTATCTTCTGGGTAGCCTACTTAGTGAAATTGTTCTTGAAACGGATAAAACAAGTGAATAAATAAATGCATCGACAAGCTGTGAGGTCAAATACGCTATCTTTAGCAAGATTTTGAAGAAAAAAAGGACCCGTAAAGGATTGAAGTAATCTGTTGGTTGTTTCTAAGGGAATGCGAAAAACAGCTGAAAGTTTGCCACGAGCTGGATGATACGGTGAGGAGTAAAATAAAACATGAATAAGCACCGTCCATACACGGGTCCTGGCGACGACAGGCTCCACGTTTATCGATTTTAACCATAACGAATATCATGCTGTGCTTCGATGTGCCGTGTCGTGCCGAATGGGTGGTTTCAGGATTTTTTGAAGTGATAAAGAAGAAAATATTTTTATTTTGCTGGTTAAAAAACAACCACACACCCATACCAAAGGATGTTGCAAATTCGATCGATTTAGTAGCCACGTTCTGCTATAGATGTGTCTGCATCTTATGGAATACCCAGGGGTTGGCACGAAGGATATTTATACTTTTTGTAGGCAGTATTCCGTCGCTCGATGTGGATATCAATTATACGATCTCAGCTAATGCAGAAAGGCGATATGGATGAATGAAGACTAGTCGAGAAAAGAAATCGACACATGCTTCGGCAGCCTTCCATGTGAGACGGTCGACGTCATGTCGTCATTGTGTTTTTGCTGATTTCCTTGCCTTTGACAAGGATATCTGAAGGATGAAGTTAGTCTTAAAATAACTCCAATATATGTACAACCAAGCAACCACATCGGCTGGTGCTGCATTGATTTGCCAACACATACGATTGATTTCCTTCGCTGTCAATCTGCTGTCCCTTAAGCTCACAAGAATAACAAAGCAGGCGTTCCAATAAGGACACTCGCTCTGTTTGTTACTGAAGCATTTTAGCAAATCCCTCACCCCAAAAATGTTACATCAGATTATCAAAAACAAAATAAGACAGCTATACCGAAAAAAAACACCTTCGTGCCACCATCCGCGACGACTAACTTCCTGAGGTTCTGTGTGCAAATGTGGACTGTTGCTGGCTGGCTGGTTTCTTGTATACTATTCCGTGTTCTTCGTTTCGCCCAATCGTGGAAATTAGTTTCGTTTCGTGTGGATGATGACGATACCTTCTCCATTGATTAATTTTGTTTCAGAATAAGCTCCCTCCCGAAGGTAATTTGAATAGGGCACAGGTGCGGGACTGTTGGTGATGATTTTGCAACGCCCAGGGATCAGATACGATAGAATTGGTTTTGTGGCAAGCGACCGACCCATACCTAGGCTGATAGTGACATTCTCGGTCGGTCTCGGTCCGTTTTTTTTGGGTCCGCATTCGTTGTGGAGGGACTCCCCACATGAAGCTATTAAATGACTAGCACGAAAAAAAGGGGATTAGATTACCTTTGAAACTACGGTCTGTTCCGATCCGAACGACGAATGTCGTCGCCAGCAAGCTTCAAAGTTGCATTCCTGTTTCTAGTGAAAACGATAGGCGAGTTTTTTTTTGCTTTAGTGTTGCATTAAACTAATTTCTCCTCGTTTTGCAAACGTTTCGAATTATTGGGAACTTTTTGTAGACACATTTTTAGATCAATTATTCTATGTGGGTTCTAAGAGCCAGAAAAGAATTTCATATCGAATTTATTCCGTATATAAACGATAAAAAAATTGAAAAGGCAGTTGAACAATATGATTTTTCACTGTCACTTACAGGGTTGTCATATAACTTTGTAGATCGAAATTTGAAGAAATAAAAACAAACCTGGAAATCGCCTAAGACTGGAACAGGGCGGTCCCTTTGAGAGCGCCAGTGAAGGTCACTTTAGCGAGTTTAAAACATTCTTTACAAACAAACCTCTGCTGAAGGGATTTTTTGAAGCAGCTTCTTAAGCCTAGTCCACACTAGGCAACATGAACTGCGATTTTTGTTATGAGACGAACTTTGTTGTCTGTTGTTGTTGTTGGAAACCTGAGACGGTCTCAGTGTCTCCCGAAGAAAATGGGAGACGCTGAGACCGTCTCGAGACGAACCGTCTCCTAGTGTGGACTAGGCTTTAGAATGAATGATAAAACTGACAGTTTATTGGAATTAGTATCTTTCACTGTACGCACAACTGCTTGCTGTTGTTGCTAGCTCGTGTTTTACATTCGCTAACATCGTTGTTAGCATCGCGTAAAACGGGCCATCGCTTGAATGAGTTTGGTACCTATATGCATGTATGTAGGTTTTCAAGTAAACTTTTAAAGCTACATAATAAGGGAAAGTATGCTTCAAAACTTCATTTGAACCTTGTATACAAAGCGTTTTCAAAAGAAACAAGTGAGAAACATTTGTTCTGACATAAGTAATCTGCTAATTTGTGAATTGATTTGATTTGATTTGATTTACATGTTTGATAACGTCAAGGCTGTTTGCTCGGATTCCCAATAAAAGTTCTTTTCCATATGGAGATTATAGGCATTCCGATAGAAAAAATTTAGGAATGGTCAGTCTTCTCAATCCAAGCGCATAATTGATTTAAAATAAATCATGCCTACATGTATGTATGCGTATAACTTGATATCGCACCAAACGAGTTACCCGAACCATTAACCAAACTCATCGGAGACGGAGCGCGGTTTTTCACACCTGAAAACAATTTAACGAGTCCGAAATACCCGCCCCCGCACACCGTATTTGTGTGTAGCGAAAAAATATACTACATATACCTAGCCTACCCAGGAAACGCGAGCTGAGTTTATTTCAAATATAAACCTCCGAGAGTACAAACTGAAGCACGCACAAATGCAGATGATGGTGGTAGCAAGAAAAAATATATGCTTAAAAACAAGAAACACTGAGAGGATTCTTCCTACTTACTGCTGAAGGCTGAAGTGTGTATTTTCCTCCTATCTGAGAGTGGCAATAACGACCAGAAGTAAGAAAAAATCGAACGAAGGTGTGGGTAACACTTGAAGAAGCGCTTATTTGAAAAGCGGCACCAAAAACAGTCTAATGAGCTTATTATAACTAATTTGATACTTGATTAAAATTTTAGCCTGTTCCACTTGAACTGGTTTGCTGCAGTTTGGTTGGCTGGTTTTTTTTTTTCATTACCTCCACAAACGTGTCTAGCCTTTTTGGTTGAAAAATTGTGTAGATTGGCGGATGGTATTGTTTGCTTGCTGAAATTCGCTCAACTCGGTTTCCATATCAAAACAGCTGATTCCAGGAATCACGGTTTGTCGATAATAGCAAAATGAATTGAGGCAAAAAAAATCAAACTACTTACCCACCTGCCCTGCCAGCAGCAGCTGAGCTAACGAAATTTTGTGAAGATTGACGTTCGACGGGCGATCGATGTTGTTTTTGTTGAGCTTGAATTTGTTTTTCTACAATACGGCTACGCAGCATCGAGAAATACCGCAACATTCGCTGCTACTCGCTGGATTGGCTTCGCTGTGAATAAATACCGATGCGTAAGTTAGTGATTCGTGGAAAATGTTGAACAGATGCAAGAACAAAAAAAATTGCAAAATTTATACCAGTTTGTATGACCATAGGGATGCAAGGAAGATTACTTTTAATACTAGGTAATTAGTTCGTTTTAGTTAGATTACATTCCAGCAGCATTGCGGGAAAAGTTCCATTTATTGAAATGCATGTTTCCGAAGTTTCATATTGTTTGAATGGAAGTTTCAGCAGAGAATTGTTAGCCAATTAACTTCAATGCTTTTACTCAATAACAAAGACTAAAACAAGAAGTGTACGTTTAAGTGCATTTTACGAAACTTTTGAAAGTGAATGAAGATCCCCGAGCAGACTTTTATAGCAACATTATAACTAATTTTTCTATCATACCTTGATAGGAAAATTTTACCCTAATAAAGGTGGTACAATGCCAAAATTCGAGTTTTAATTTCCATATTCGGATATCACACTCATGCTAAGTGCTGGTTTCACTGAATTTTCGTATAACCATCGTTAAAAAAATGAACCTTTGAGAGCACAGTGATGCCACTTTTTAGTATGGAATGAGCCCAGAATATGGCATCGGTGTGCTTTAAAAAATCCATAAAAAAAAGTGGGCTTAACGAGGTAGGTATCAAAATACTTTCACCTGATACAAAATAAGAGCCATATTTTGACACTCTACCACTCTTATTCTGGCAAAATGATACCAAATTTGCTCATTTTGCATAATTTGCAATCAGTTCGATTTAAATGCAAAAATAACCCTGATATTTCGTCGCAGATAAACAAGCTAATAAATCATGCTATCATTTTGATCTCATTTTTCTTGACCTATAAAGCGGATGAAACCTTAATGATGCCTAATTTAGCTGTTTTTAAAAAACTAAACCTAATCGTGCTATCATTCTGCTATTAATGCTTTACTTTGGTATTAGTTTGTCAACATATTTTAGCATTTTGATAGTTGGAATGGAACCTTATTTTGGCATCGGGAAATATATTACACAAAATGATGCTACCAATTTGGCAGTGACAGCTCAGTTTGGTTACTGTTTGCTATTGATTTAGGCTTCAAAGTCTGCTCGGGGATGGCCATTCCTTTTAGTTGTTTCTTTAATGAGTATCTTAATTTTCCCTCGAATTTGATAATGGAACAGTAAAAAAACATAAAAAATTTAAAAAAGATTTAAAAAAGTTGATTTTCAAGAACGTAAAGAATATGTTTTAACTTTCTGTTAAGTACATCACCGAATCGTTGGTCAAAACTTAAAAACTTTTTTAAATTAAATCCTACAACAGGTTTGGCGTCATTTAGAAGTAATTATTCTGATGCTTAGCTGTGTTAGCTTAGCTTGTTTGACTACTCATATACAACTTAAATCATTAAGCCCGAAATGCTTGAATTAGTCTTCAAAAATACCACCATTTTTTATGGTTTAAATAAAAATATAATATTAAATTGTATCGAATCATCCAATGCATTTAGAATTTCACGATCGCTGGCGTGGCTAAGTAGAACGAGTTCCACATCGCCAATGGTTGCTACTCCGTGATTGATCGAGGCCATCAATTTTGTACAAGGGCCAAAAGAATGCAGCTTGGGATTAGCAACTCATTCTCAATGCACAAAACTCATGCTCCCCCTTTAAAAAATGATCAATAACGGCGCCGGCCACGTCCTAGTAGTCAAAGAGGGATGAAGGAAGGATTGTTAGTAAGATGCTTTTTAGGATCAATCATAAATCTGTTATTCCAGTTTTCTTCAAAAGCTTGTTTTGGAAGCTCAGGAGCAATGATAAGTCAGTATCACCAGCTATAGAAACCGTCTATACGTCTGCGAATCTATATTCAAGTATCTCAGGAAGGGTTTTTTTTTTGTAAGGGAGAGGTTTGGACAAGGAGCCATTTTTGGAAAATGGTGCGATCTTTGGTTGACCTACACCTCCTATGCTCCTAGACATCTTCGTAAGGAAACTCCTAATAATATCTGCGAGGTGTTTTAATTGGAAAATTTTAAAAGAATTATGAACACTCAAACAATTAGAAAAGTAACCATTCGAATTTCCTACAAGCTAGCTGTTTCCCTCACTATAATCTCTAACACATCACTGATTCTCGAAACGACTCTTGAACAGAATTAACAAATAAACACTTAAAAAATATGAAATAAGAATCAAAAAGTTATAGATGATGCAATTGATGATAACATGTTGAATTTTGGGAAAGGTTTGCAGAAAGTTTAATACTTTTTGGTATGGCTTATTTAAGGTAAGTATTTGAGCTCGCGAAGTAATAACATTGTTACTCTTTAATGTTTAAGTGGCTTGATTTCGCTTTTTAAATTAAATTTTAAAATAAGATCGCTAAAAAATTACGAGACAGAGATATACATTAGGTACTGATTAAAAAAAACTTAGTAAATTGTACCTATATTGTCAAATTTTACTTTAAAAGTGTTTTTTTTAAATTTTTGTCAGTCAAATTTAACAGTTTCATCGTAATAACGAGTCAATTTTGTTAAAAAGTATCAGTAGCAGAATAAAAAAAAATCATGATATAAAAATCGGACAAGACAAACATCCCTGATTAACTCAAACGAACCGAGATATGCCAAAACGAAAACTTTAATTTAAATTAAAACTTCAAAACGGTTCGGAAAGTAAATCAGAATTTCAATGCTTCTCAAAGCACTTAATGTGCATCGCAAACCGCTGCAAAACAATATTTTCTAGTTCATAGAACTCGCTTTAAAAATGAATTAAAAAGAAAAAAATACTTAGCTTCGGTTTAGGTACTTGAATTTTTGCTAAAGAGGACGTTGAAAACTCGTCCTGCCCAATGAGCCCAATGAGCCACAAACTGGAGTCCAATCCGGGCGATCATGTGTGGACCACATCACAACGCTACGAGTAATAAATACAACGAAACAACGAATACCAGGACTCTCTTCTGCTGGTATTCGTTGATTTCGAAAAAGCCTTTGACCGAATGAACCATGAAAACATCTGGGCGGCTCTCTAAGACGACGAGGAGTCCCAGAGAAACTAGTCCATCTCATCGAAGCATTGTTAGAAAACTTATGAGAATTCTACTCTAAGAAATAAATATCAAAAGTAATTCTCCAATCTTCTAGCTAACAAGCAAAAAAAAATACAACAGGAAGGCAGAATGGAATCCACTCGCCGCTGACCTTGATTTATGAAGCGCCACCATCGAATCAATTTAAAAGCTGCTACTGCTGCCGCTGCATTTCACACCCGACGATGGTGGAGTCAGCACAGTTCAAGGTCATCGCAGGGTGTTTGTACGTCTTCTCGATGCTAATATAACAACGTTTTCGCAGCCAGTTAGTCAGTAAGTCAGCCAACCGGTCCCTCAATCAGTCAGTCAGCCCGTCATTCAGCACACTGGCCGCGCGCGCCGCCTTCGGATTAATGACCCGATAAAACCCGCAAACAATAAACAACCACCAGCACCAGCCCCATTTAACGGTGCTCCAAATTTAGCACTATAAATTCCCAGCTCTATTTTAGATGTCATGTCGAAAGTGGATAGATGTATGTATCTGTGTATACAGAGTATGGAATGGATCTCTCCATCAAAACTATCGTTTCCCCACATCTCAAGTGGAAATTAATTTAGAACTTGCCACCAGTTTCCCCTGATGTCCCCATCCGGTGGAGCGTCTTCTCCTAGTCATCGGCGTAGTCGTCGCCGTGGTCGTCGTTTTTCTCCCACTGGGTTGGGTAGTATACAGGAAGAAAACTTGAGATCAGCTGAGCGAGCCGAACGAATGGGGTGGTTGATGTGAACTAACTATAGGTACCATCATGTCACCATCTACCGCCCAGTTAAGCGGTTTTTCAACTTCAAACATGTGTAATAAAAAAACGACGGCAGATTTTTATTCGCTTTCTTTTCCAATACATCTCAAAACTGCTCTACTTTAAATAAAAAATTTAGTGGAATGCGAAAAATGTACGCTTTTAAAAATAACTAACTAAACGTTGAGGTATTCAACTGGCCCTATCACCGCCCACTCGACTTTTTCGGGTATCGATAATGTTTTCTTAAGGAAAAACTATCTAACAACACGGAAACTGTTCTTTTTAATATTGTCCATGTAACGAGCTGTCAAAACCATATTTTGGATCTTGAGAGAGGACTATTTAGTAAACAAAACCCCTTTTTTCCCTAGGAGCACAGTTATGCTTAGTTCGCTAACAGGCGTCGAATTCAATAATTTGACCGGAAACGAAAAACCAAATATTTTATTTCTGGCTATAGTTAGCATAATTAAGTGATGATTTTTCAGTGAAATGGTCGAACAATGATGCCGACACAGAACACAGGTCTTATTTTTGGAGAAAAAAAATCCAGTTTTTTCGAAATACACACAAAAGGGTGATTTTGGGCGGTAAATGGTGTCTGGGCGGTGAATGGTGACTTGATGGTACATCTACCTATTAATGTACCAAACGAATGTGAGCGGACATTAAAAATATATCTCTACACAAACAACGCGTGAAAGTGGTTTAAGCAATAATAATTATCACAACATTGCCACTGAGAGCTAGGGTTGATGGGCATGTTTCTAGCTTGACTGTTTTATTTGTTTCATTTAATAATAACAGCATTTCTCTCATTTAACCATAACTAATTTTTGAAGATTTTGACTTCCTGAATTCGAATCATTCGTCAGATTCTTTCAACCATCGTCTAGTTTCGGTGATATGGGGTGTGGAAATTTTAAAATCTATCAATTTTGAATAAAATCGATCTTAGATAACTAAGGAACTAATAAACAGGAATGAAAACTAAAAATTCAATGAAGGTTTCAAATCTTACCTACATATTTTAGTTTCAGCAATACATCGCTTTGAAAAAAATTAAATTCTACAAGTTTGGAAATTTTAATAGACAAGATTTCAACGAATTCCGACATCATACAAGAAAGAGTTTGAGTGCTCGATATTGAAGATTTTTTTAATCATTTAACATCGTTGTTGAACATTGCGAAACGATTTGACTTGTACTTTAAGAATATCAAAGATTCCATTTGATTAAAACCTTTTTTAAATTTTCGTTAAAATTCTCGTATTTTGAAGATTTGGAAAAAATTATAATAGAAAACTTCTATAACATTTTCTGTGCATTGAAAATTACTCGCGGTCTTGGGAAAAGTTGATTATTGAATTGGAATCGTTTTTGTCATTTTTGCCATTTGTGACATTTTTGCCATTTTTGCCATTTTTGTCATTTTTGTCATTTTTGCCTTTTTTTTCATATTTGTCCATTTTTTCATATTTTTCAATGTTGTCATTTCTGCCATTATTGCCTTTTTATCATTTTTGTAATTTCTGTCATTTACGTTTTTTTTTATAATTTTGTCATTTTGATCATTTTTGTATTTTTGAAATGTTTGTAATTTTTGAAATTTTAGTAATTTTTTGTAATTTTATGTTTTTTTTTGTCATTCTTGTAAATTTTGTCATTTTTATCATTTCTGTTATTTTGTTTTTTTTTAATTCTTTTGGCAATTTTTGTTATTATTGAATTTTTTTGCATTTTTTTTCATTTTTTCCATTTTTGCCATTTTTGTTATTTTTGTCATTTTTGTCATTTTTGTCATTTTTCCATTATTACCATTTTTGTCATTTTTTTTCATTTTTTGTCATTTTTGTGATTTGTATCATTTTAATCATTTTTTTTCATTTTTGTCATTTTGATCATTTTGATCATGATTGTAATTTTTTTTTGTAATTTTTTTTATTTTTGTCATATTTGTCATTTTTGGCCATTTTTGTCAGTCTTGTCATTCTTGCCAATTTTTGTCATTTTTTTTTGTCATTGGTGTCATTTTGTGATTTTTGTCATTTTTGTGATTTTCGTCATTTTGTTTTTTTATGTTATTTTCGCAATACTTGTTATTTTTGTAATTTTTTGAGAATTTTGTCATTTTTGTAATTTTTTTTTTCATTTGTGTCATTTTTTTAATTTTTTTCATATTTGTCATTTAGATGTCAGTTAAATCATTTTTAAATTTTCTGCCATTTTTGTCATTTTTGTCATTTTTGTCAATTTTGGTCACTTTTGTCATTTTTGCCATTTTTTTGATTATGATCATTTTTGTCATATTTGTCAATTTCGTCATTTATGTCAGTAAAGTCATTTTTGTCATTTTGAATTTTTCGTTATTTTTGTCATTTCTGCCATTTTTGTCATTTTTGTCATAATTGTCATTTTTATCATTTTTGTTATTTTTGTCATTTTTATCATTTTTGTCATTATGATCATTTTTGTCATTTTTGTAATTTTTGTCATTATTGTCATTTTTGTTATTGATGTCAGTAAAGTCGTTTTTTCATTTTTGTTATTTTTGTTATTTTTTAAATATTTGTTATTTTTGTCATTTTGATCTTTTTTTTTTTAATTTTTGTCATTTTTATCTTTTTTGAAATTTTGGTAATATTTGTAATTTTCGTCATTTTTTTCATTTTTAATATTTTTGTCATTTTATTGAAATTTTTGTAACTTTTTACATTTTTTGGCTCTGTCTGCCACTTTTCCCATTTTTTGTTTTATTATTTCTGTTATGTTGTTATTTTCACATTTTTGTATTTTTATTTATTAAATCATTTTCGTAATTTTACTTATTTTATTTTATTTGTTTTTTATTCCTTTAATTTTGTGATATTTGTAATTTTGGCACTTGCACCTTTTAGTAGGTTCTTTGAGTGACCCTAAAATTGAGTCCAATTCCAATCATAAGTTCGATCATAACAGACTGATAATTTAAAAAAAAAAGTCTTTGTGATGTTCGGCACATTTACCCTAAGATAAACTTTTCCACCTGCCCCGCACTCGAAAAAAACAACTGCGGGAGTGCCATTTCGGAAACAATAATGAAGACACACGCGCCACATGCATCGAATGGATTTAACTAGTGGCCCGCAGACAAATCTGCCCGGCTCAGCCGGCGGTAGCCAATCCGTGAGCGCAGTATTATTTTCGTTTACAAATGGGAAAAACTCGCACACATTTCCTACTAATTACCTTCACGGATTGAATTGCTTTCAGAGAAGATGAAAACGGGAGGGTTGCAACACCCCACAGGTGTAGGACGTAGTGGTCCCAAACCCAAGAGGAGGCACACCGTAAAAATGGACTAACATTTTAATCCCACGTCTCCGGCGTGTTTGAATGTCTTCTGAAGAGGCTGCAGAATCGTTGGTGTTTCCGGCTCTCTGTATGGTTGAATTTCGACTACTCTCTGGAGCCACCACCTGCTAATATCGAGTGCTGTTTCCACTTCAGATCCATGTTTCTGTCCTGTCAATCTTACTACCGGGGGCTGACGGATTGTTGTTTCTATTTCATCACTGCAAGAATCAACCGATTGTTGTGGGTGGGTGGCAAATTGCGCAGCCTGAGACGTTAAATGAGTCAGTCAGTCACCCGGACGACAAACGAGTGGTCTCTTCCAAAAGTGTCCCATTTTTTTTGTTATCGCCTCTCTCTTTTTAAACCGGAACACTGACTGACTGCGGTCGACGAACACGACGACATACGCGTGTCAAGATCATTCATTGACCGGAACGTGGTCTTCGGCCCGGCCGGCGTCCTTCTTTCGGAGCGTTAGGTTGAGTTGATGAATGATGTTTTGTCGCTCAACACCCGCAGCTGATGCTTGATATGGGATGAGTTGAGAAGAGGGTTGAGCGAACGTGATCGTTAACTAGTTGCATTCTCATTTTGCAACGCATTTTTCCTAGATCGGGGGAAGAAATAAGGATCAGCTCTCTCGACATGTTTGGGGTTTAGGAAAATTCGCTATGTTCGTACATTCAGTTTCGCGAATCACTTAGTCAGTACAAGTAGGATCTGCAACTGGTCAGGTTTACAGTTCTTGGAATTGAATTTCACCATTTTCATTTGTTTTGCTATCCATCAGTAGGGGAAACGTGTAATTTTTTTTTATTATTATTTTAATTTCCCAATTTTTTTTATTTTCTTTCCAACAGTGTCCCGATCCTGAAACCATATCTAGTCATTCGTACAACGATACAATTAAGCATTGTAAATCGAAGTTTGGATAAATTGCATGACATAAAAACGCCAAATGAATTGATCCAGTGTGATACGCTAAAAACAACGTGACCATGACATTTAGTTAAGCTGATAAGCCAATACGCCGTAGAACACAAAAGTATATAGAAAAAGATTCATGTTTAATAACTAAATCGGAAAGTTCTGAGAGCACTGAAGACTTAATCTTATTTAACCCATTACCTAAAGCCTACGTTTATCTTGAATCTCTCACAAATGCTGCTTGCCATTCTGGATTGCACCGAAACGACAAACACGCTACACTCAACGGAAAAAATTGTTTCCCTCAATTGTTCCCCAAAACCAAACCAATAGAGAAAGGAGAACAGGTCGAATACAAGGCTTAAAGTGCCCATTCTGAACTTCGGCATCGAATTGACTCTTTCTTCGTGGCCACCAGAAAGAGCGGAAGAATCTTCATCGAGCACCGGACATTGGAAGCTAAACTATACCAACCCTAGTGCGGTGGTGGTAGTTGGGTACTTTCCAGTACTCAACTGTCCTACCACTGCTGACCACTGGCCGAAGAGTGACGAAAAGCGAAAAGTGGGACGATCAGTAGAAAAGTAAATAAACCAGTGGAACCCTTTTCAAACTAAGCGAACATCCTGAACGGCCCCAAAATTACGGACAACACCATGGAGGACCTGCTGCAGGCAGGCCACGTAGTCAAGGAGCGGTGGAAGGTAAAAGACTAAACCCCTGAATTACTTGCCTTTTCTAATTGGGCAGCTGACACTCAAATGCTTTCTTCCAACAGGTGCTGAAAAAGATTGGCGGCGGAGGTTTCGGAGAAATCTACGAAGGACAGGATCTGATCACTCGGGAACAGGTGGCCCTGAAGGTGGAATCCGCCCGGCAACCGAAGCAGGTACTAAAGATGGAAGTGGCTGTCCTCAAAAAGCTGCAGGGTATGTTGGAACGTCGGTACAATATTTTTGAAATCAATCCTAATTACTATCTTCATCCTCATCTGCCCACAGGAAAGGAGCACATCTGCCGCTTCATCGGATGCGGACGAAACGATCGGTTCAACTACGTGGTCATGCAGCTGCAGGGGCGCAATCTGGCCGAACTCCGGCGATCTCAGGCCCGCGGGGCGTTTTCGCTCAGCACCACCCTCCGGATCGGTTTGCAGATACTGCGCTCGATCGAGTCGATCCACTCGGTCGGGTTTCTTCATCGTGATATTAAACCAGTGAGTGAACCCCTAACTTAAAAGGTTAAGGGCGATTCGAAACGCGAGAGACTAACCGCAGTTTCATTTTTCTTATTTTACAGAGCAACTTTGCCATTGGGAGGTTACCGTGCAATAATCGTAAGATTTACATGTTGGATTTCGGTTTAGCTAGACAGTATACTACCGGCACCGGAGAGGTGCGGTGTCCCCGTGCCGCGGCCGGTTTCCGTGGCACCGTGAGGTTAGTATGGAATTAGTTAGAATCTCTATGTTCTAGGCCTATCGAAAGCATCAACAGAAGGATGAACAGTGCATGAAATTTGATATTAAACTTGTTGAAAAAAACTTCTTTTTGCAACTTGTTGCATAAATAACTGTTCTGGATTAAAGTAAAGGTTTTAAATAGAATCTGTGTGAAACAGGTGCCATAGACTTAATCAAAAACTTTTGGAAACAAAAAAATGTGGCAGAATTCAGACCTGTTTGCTAAGGGATAGTACAATCAAAATTTTCAAAATATTCCCTTGTAACATTTTAAAGGTTAGCTTTTATTGTAGTTTCTGATTTGTTAATTTTAATTCTCTCAATTCTTTAATTCAATTATGTAATTTTTGCATTAAAATTACCGGAATTTAGCTATTTGATGAAACTTTCAATAATATTAGAATTTAGCTTCAAACAAGAACTGTGCATATAATTTAGTTTAACTAAAATGAATTTCATAAAGTGGTCAATTCCGGTGAAAAATGATTCCGGGAAAACGTTTTCGGGTGAATGGGATGCAAAAAGTTTCTAAATACATTCAACTTCAAACTGTTAAGAATATTTCTAGTCAATGTTAGTTTTGAAATTTTATTTCGAATTTGCGTTTGATAGGGGAGAGTCTCCTGGCAGATTCATACATTCTATGAGATGACAAAAAGCTCATTATTATTTTTTTTGTCTAAAGATTTACAAAAAATGGTCAACTTAGTGTTTTTTTAGAGAGCTTTTTTGTTGTGAAATTTGTGATTTTTTTAAAGATCGCTTATAAAAAGATCATCGAGAAACAACTAGTGCCACTTTCTATTGTATCTTTCTCAAAATATGCTTATTATATTCTCTCTCCTCTTTCAGGTATGCTTCGCTGAACGCGCACAAAAATCGGGAAATGGGCCGCCAGGACGATCTGTGGTCTTTGTTCTATATGCTTGTTGAGTTTGTTACTGGCCAGCTTCCGTGGCGTAAAATTAAGGATAAGGAGCAAGTACGTTACTGTTTTAAACTATATGTAAGGTCCTCTCGGTTGATCACTTTATGTTTTTTTTTAATCTATTGTTTTTAGGTTGGTTTGTTAAAAGAGAAATACGATCATCGTTTGCTACTCAAGCACTTGCCTTCGGACTTCAAGTACTTCTTAGATCACATTCAATCTCTAAATTACGCCGATAAACCAGACTATGCTGTAAGTGCTTATAATGGTGTTTTATTTCTTGGAAATACCTAAATTGGGTTGTTACTTTTTCAACTATTACAGATGTTAGTAACCCTTTTCGAGCGTTGCATGAAACGACGGGGAGTCAAGGAAACCGATCCATTCGACTGGGAAAAGGTTGAGGAGAACAATGCCGACCATGGGGAAGCAAAGATCCTAAACGCAGCCGTACCAAAGAGTGAACTAGTTAAGAAACATAAAGATATCGAATTAGCAGAGGTTAGTTACTGAACGCACATTTCTTCGTTTTGAATTGCAACAAAAAATAATTGAAACAAAGTTTTTGCCCAAACAGAAACGTAAAATGATTCCAGACTCGGTCAAGGTGCTACACACCGAACCGATTGAGTCCATCAAACCGCAGAACAACGGGCTTACCATCGCCAATGGGAACAACGTGGGTCCGAACACACCCAACAGTGGCCAACAACTGAACAGTAACGTCCAGCAGCAGAACGAGAAGTACGGAACCGCTGCAGCCACCGGCGGAGATCCACTTGATCCGAGGCTTCGGCAAGCGTTCAAAGATGCACTTATGTCTAGTCAAGAGGGTATCAAAGTCAAGGTACTATATATTTCCGCATAGGCCTTTCCTAGCGTAGTCTAAAGTTAAGTTTCGCTTTTCAGCCGGAAATCCCGCTGGTCCGGGCCCACACTGATGTGAACAATAAAACGACATCCAAGCATGGAGGCAGCAGGTTACGCATTCTGACCGCACCGCCGGTGAACATCAAAGATTTTGCCTCGTCGATCGACAGCTTGCAGCATTCGCAAGCCAACGAGACCAATCTTTCGGATGCTAAATCGAAGCTGAAAACGGAAGCGGATGAACTGTACAGTGCCGTGGGGGATGGTGCGGGTGACACAGCGCTCACTAGTGGTGGCAACCAACAACAGAATTCCATAAATCAAAGGCAATCGCTCCATCTGGGTGGCAAGAGTTTACGCTCGTTTGCCACCCAATCGGCCAAGTATCGCAGTTTAGCGGAGGACAAAAGCTGTCGGGACTATTCCATAACGCAGCACGCAATCATCGACGATGATAATGCCAGCCAGCATCAGACGCCCAAGTACCAGGGGGCGCTCACGTTGGCTTCGCAGTGGAAGAGCCAGTTTGACGACTCGGACGATTCAACCGATGGGCTGTGGAAAGGCGAACAACATTCCGAAAATGCATCTAAGAAACAACATAAACAGCAGGCAGCAACCAACAATGGCAGCAGCATCCACAATAACAACAACAACAATAACACCACATCAATGAGTGCTATTGTGAACAATGCAGCTAACAACATTACTGCTACAACTGCTATTTTGAATGCCACTATTATTACCACTCCTATTACTACTCCTATTGCTAACAATATCAACAACATCACTACTACTACTATTGCAGCGGCCGCGGAAGTGGAAGTTGACGGAGCAACGGCAATGGCAACAGCAGTCGCAACAGAAGCAGCAGCAGCAACCGAAGAAGAAATTGCAAATAATCTCAACTCTTAACTTATTGATAAAACAAAAACAAACAAATGACGATGACAAGATGTAAGTTATGGTTTAAATCAGAAAAGAAAATACAAACATTACAAAACAAATTAAAGCGTATAAAGCAGTATAGAAAATATCAGTTTATTGCTTTATTCAAAATACAAAAACTGAACGGTGTGTTCATTTTCGCATATCACCCACCAGTCGTTTAATCTCCTTTTGGCAGTTGAAATCAGGCGAATACAGTATCGGGACTAACTAACAGTACCGTTCATAATTGTATATATTGTAATTGAACTTCCATAACTTTTTACTCTGATGATATTTTTTGATCAAATTTTTTGCGTTAGATAGATCAACCATCACACTATTATATCACAAAATTTGAGCTTTCTGGAGTTTGTGTGGCCTGAGATACAGTAATTCTATGAAAATCGGACTTTTTGAACTTTTCTCATTCAAACTGCAATATCTCTGAAACTACGCAACATTTTTTCTTAAAATTTAGCAGAGTGATTGTTGAAATATAAAGCTAGCATGTCTGAAGTTTTCAAAAAGTTTTATCGATGAGATCAAAAGTTACGCGAGGTGCAATATTTCCGGCATGATCCTAGAAATGCGATTTCTATAGAATTTTGGACGATTCATGAGAACAATATCGTTTCCATCCACCAATCAGACAAAAAATGTCTGACAAAAGCAATGAAGAAAAGATTAAATTGAATAAATGATCCATTTGTGTTTTGAAATCAGAAACTCGCGATATTGTTTTGATTTTTTGGTTGAAATAGATCTACTGGTTGTTAAACAGAGAATATGAATTTTTTCTATGGAAACATTCGTCCAAAATTCTATAGAAATTGCATTTCTAGGTCCATGCCTGAAATATTGCACCTCGCGTACCTTTGATCTCATCGATAGAACTTTTTGAAAACTTCAGACATGCTAGCTTCATATTTCAACAATCACTCTGCAAAATTTTAAGACAAAATGTTGCGTAGTTTCAGAGATATTGCAGTTTGAATGAGAAAAGTTCAAAAAGTCCGATTTTCATAGAATTACTGTATCTCAAGCCACACAAACTCCAGAAAGCTCAAATTTTGTGATATAATAGTGTGATGGTTGATCTATCTAACGCAAAAAATTTCATCAAAAGATATCATCAGAGTAAAAAGTTATCGAAGTTCAAAGTCGAAGTGACAGTGCGCGTGCTTCCAATTTCTATACAATTATGAACGGTACTGTACATTGAGTAAGAGATCCCATGCCGATTGTCTGTGGTAAAAGACCTCCACTGTTGAAGATCCGGAAACCAATGTCTTCACTTGACCCCATTCAAGATTCTCGTTGACAGTTCGGATTTTGGCGGCTAGGATTCGTCATCACGAGCTTCTGGGTCTACCTCTTTTCGATGTTCTTCTGGATTCCAGTCAAACACTCCAATTCTCTGCAAATCTCGTTCACATCTTTCCACATCGTATGTCCAATTCATCTCCACTTACGTTCCCGAATCTCGAATCCTAGTGCCTTTTGATGACACCGGCGATGTAGTTCCGCGTTTGAGATCCAGTTGCCAGGCCAACAAGCGCGGATAATGGCTGATATGAATAAAGCTCTAGTAATTGCTTTTGCTATTTTCGAGCAGTTTTGTGAGTCAAATTCTTCGAATGGCATGCATATTTTTTATCCGGAGCAGGTTGAAAGTAAATGTTCTACTCTGCTTTTTCATATCTAGTTGAGCAAATGCTTTCAAATTTTGCCATTCTAAAGTTCGAGCTAATTAAAAGCTATCGAAGCAATTGCTATTTTCTTATTCATACCACCTAATATTCACAAATACTTGCACCAAGTTTCGTACCCTTACAGCAATGCGGATTTGACGTTGGAGTTGAAAATTCGGATTTTCGTTCGAAGAAAAATCTGTCGTCAGTGCTAGATGTTTCGGATCCACGCAAACGCAAATTGCACCTTTCGAATACGAGTTGTCTTTCTTGGTAACACCATCAGGCATTATTTGACTTCCAAGATACTGGAAGCATTCCACTTTCTCAACCTTTTGCTTAACAACCATCAAATTAGAAGGAGTACCTGCGTTGAACACCATGTGTTGAACTCCATTTGATCTTTCCAATATTTACCTTGAGACCTGTTTCCTTGGAACATTTGGTTAGGTCATCGAGTTCGCTCTGCATGTTTTGTTGTCTTTGATCGAGCAGTACAATGTTGTCAGCCAGGTCAAGATAGTTCAGTTGCTTCATTGTCGAAGGATTCCACGACAATCTCTGGTTCAGTAAACAGTTTATCAGACAAGACACCGTCGTGCAGGACCTTGCACGAAAATGTCTCATACTGTGCTTAGATGAGATGGACTAGTTTCTCTAGGACTTCTTGTCGACTAAAAGACCAGATCTTTTCATGGTTCATGTAGTTTGCGTTTGCGTTAACACATGTCGTAAATCTGATTTTTGTTTTCAAAGCTTGCTATGACTATAATATTATTATTATCGCTAACTTATTGTTGTCTCTTATCTTCAGCTGAACTCATTCCTCTCATTCGATTACCACACTCTGTCAGGTATCTCTTCTTTGGGACCTTCACAAGGATACCCAGCATCCAATCGAAGGTAATGTTGCAGTATCCCAGATGTCACCAAATAAATAGATGGTGCAAACTTTGTGCCGACAAGGCAAGGCCGGCTTTGAACATCTCAGCAGGAATTCAATCGATGCCTGGCGCTTTGTTGGACTCCATATCTTTGATTGTCGTTTCTATCTCAGCTAAAGAGGGCGCTTCCAAATTGAAGCCATCAATGCGTCTTACTGTTGGCGAAAGGTGCGGCGGGTGGTGTATGTCATCGCTGCACAAAGACTATATCAGCTCGATCGGACTGAATTTGTAAGTACATACCTCAAAGCCTTTAAATTTTCGATTTTTTACCCTTAAAAATCGAGATTTGAACGCTCTGAGGAACCTCTTTATCAAGTGTTTTATATTATCGGTTTTTGAAATTTGAAACGGCCCTTTTGGATGTCATGCCAGTACCTACGCAAAACTTTTTCCAGTTACCTAAGGCCCAAAACCAAAAAAAAAATGTGAGAACGTCAGATCAAGCTCGTTGCACAGACTAATACAGACAGGACACTCTTTCCCAGGTTTTCGCTAGATTTATGAGCAATGTCGGCACCAGAGGCGCATCAATCGCACAAAAGATATCTAAGCTAGCGATGTAATTTTGGTCAAATTTTAATCTTAAAACTCAAGTTGCTATGGATCGTCTGTTTTTGTTTGTTTGATAGAGGTACCATGAAAAGTGCCAAGTTTAATACCAGAGTTCACTCAGCAGAAAAAACGGGAAACATCTGTTTGAGAGCGGTAGGAGTCCTTTGGCCGGGCCAAACATCGCAGCAATAGTATTATTTGATTGCATAAAGCAGAAAAAAAAAAAATTTTCATCGGTAAATTATTAAGGGTTCAAATTATTCAAAAATATATTTCATTCTAGCTTTCCGATGCTGGTCACATTGAGAAACAATCTCTGCCATGTACTTCCGCGAGCTTCAAATTTTATCGGGCAATCCGTAGACGATCATCGCGTGGACCATCCGGGACACCAGAAAGATCAGTCTGAAAAGTGCCTTCATTAACAAAACCGCTATTCTACTGGATCCGGATCTATTTTACAGGGATTTTCGCCTAGGTTTAGAACCTAGTTATACTAATTTCTGAATAGAAATAGCGAGGAATGTGCGGTATTTGGCAGCGGAATGTTCCTGTATGTTTTTTTTTAAGTTTTTGTCCCCTCTGCACGTCGAAACTGCGCAGTTTGGATGAATATCCAAATCCGCATGAAGCATCAATTTCAAATTATCAAATTTATTATAAACCACTCATAAATTATATTTATACAACACAATGAAACCTACATTTACTTACTATTTTACATTTTCAAGTTTGCAAGAAAGAGTTCTGAATTGAAAGCGTTTTTTTTTTAATTTAGACGCAATCGATTTTGAAGAGGGAGCCGAGTGGTTTTTTTTATTTCATAACTTATGATTTTCCTCCCTAACATTTTTGAAACTTTTCTGCCTTGAAAATTTGAATAATAATTCTCGAAGGTGTAGCGAAGCACACGGGATCAGTTAGTAATAAACACAAATAGAATGACTGAGCTTTATTTCAAAAGAAAAATATTTTCCAATATATGTTGGTAAAAACCTAAACCTGCATTGCATCACCGATCTAGACTGTGTTCACAAATTTAACCCGCGCGTTTGTTGGTCGGATTGACCAGCTCCGGTGTGACCAAACGATCTGCCTTGTGTTCTTGATGCATCATGCATGGGCCTAAGCAGACTTGTCAGCACATCGACGAAGTCTGCGATACGCGTTCTGATAGCGCCTGATAGCGCGCAGTTAGATCCACCGCTCATCGTCGGAACCGGAATCCAGTGTGAACCTAAAAAACAAAATCGGCCATTCATCCTTGTGTGCATGGCACCGCACTATACGCGAGGCTTGATCATTTGGGCAGATCTTTGCCGAAGCTCTAGGGAGGGATAGAATTGAGTGGTACTGCGCTTCTTTCGTCCCATTGAGGCGTCGTCAAGCATACCATCTACTTCAACTAGTCATCCACCTGCTGAAAAAACAAATTTCGATCAAGGAAAATGTACAATATTTACTATTTCGGAATTCTCTGTCTCCTTTAGCTGCTTACTTCCGGGGATGTTCCGCTTTCACGGAGTAAGTTCACTGGCAATATCGGCAACCGCCACATTTAAATATTAAACGATTTTGAGGATTTTCCCACCCGAGTTTGTTTATTTTTTGACTGATCAATATTTTCCATGGCTACTTCGACAGTTGTTAAGGTTTTCAATGGTTAGGGGCAATGTCGATACCAGATGGCAATACAATCATGTAAGAGAACTTTTGCGAAAAATTGGAAAGAATTTTCTATGGAGAGTCATGTCTGTATTAATCTGTGCTCGTTGTACCCCTTGTAGGAGAGATTAGGGCATAACGAGCACCCAGGGCATAATGAGCACTACGCTTTTCTACGAAAGTACGCATTATCTTAAATAAATTTTCATGAGGATTTGATTCCTACTTCCTATAGCATTAATTTTTCACAAAAAAAGGAATCTCCTTATCATCTTTACAGAGATATTAAAAAAAAAACTAGCTTGGTTCTCAAGTTACGAAAATATTATAATTTTGAGTACCACGAAATAAGCTCTTATGATCTTAAAATAACCTTGATCTATAATGTACGCACTGCAACATGATGTACACATTGTTTCTCACACGTTTTTACTTAAATTTGTTGACTAGGGGCATATAGAGCACCATATTATCGAGGCATAATGAGCATTTTCTGCCGTAGAATCTAGCAGCGAATTGAAATTGATTTATAGCGCCACACCTTGACTAGTTTTCATCCGACGATTTAGCCTATTGGTAAGGTGTCGGAGAGGTAATCAAAAGACTAGAGTTAGATTTCTGTTCGAGGTGATTTTTTTCTATTCACAATTCATGATCGATTTTTTTAATGTTACATTATACGGCTAGTAGCACCATCCACCGAACAAAGCACTTAATGTATGAACGTGCGTGAATTGTTTGTATTCTACAAACAGACCTAGATTATTTTGTTATTGCTTTGTTTGATGAATCTTCGACTCACCTGACTTCATCGAATAGAATTCGCTGCTAGATTCCTTGACAAGAACGCACATCTTGCTCTGATTAATGGTGCTCATACTGCCTCAGGGGGGGGTTCTCATTATGCCTCCACAGTGGCTGGTTTTCAGCTTTTGGCAAAAATTTTTAAAATGCATTTTTTAACGTTTTCATCTAGTTTTTCACGTTTCAGCCCGTTAGGGAATAGGCTTTTCAAGTGTCTGAACACGAAACAATAATGTAACCTCCATATTATAGCTATTTTCTATGGTTAAATAACCGTTTTATTTAAGGTGGCCATTATGCCCCCACCTCCCCTACATACTTCGGTAACCACTGGTTGTATCGATTTTACGATACATTTATTCTATAATATTTACATTCGCATTATTTTGTTGAACTTCTATAGTTTAAGGACATCAGAATATGAACATTGACCTAATTTTTTTAAACTTAAGTAATTTTTCCAATATCCCTACTTCCTACAACTTGGCTACAAGGCGTAACAAAACGAATAAAAAGGCAGGGCATTGCAATGGGCGCTGGAATCGAAAAGTTACGCTTTCTCCCCTTAGAGCAAGTTCACTGGTGTTGAGAAAAAGTGGTGGAAATTTTGATATTTTTAAAATTTTACCATGCAAAAATGTTTTCAAGATCTTTGGGCGTTGTATTTTTTTACAGCACTGTTTCTATTTCAGCCGTATGTTATATAAATATTGCTATTTTTGCATCACAGCATGCGAAACTACAACACGTGTTGTTAAAAAACTTGAAGGCCTCAGATCTTGAAAATGTTTTTGAATGGCAAAATTTTCAAAATGTGCTAAAAGTGACAAAATTTCTACCAATTTTTCCCAACACCAGTGAACTTGCTCTTAAGCGGGCCACAGACTACACAACATTTGTACAAATGCGATAAATTTGGAGAAATTTTGTGGCTGTAAACACGATTTGCATAGTGTATGGCACTGCTTGAATGAGCGCCCAAACGGTTGGAGTAAAATCGGTCGGGATCGAAATATTTTGTACAAACCATCCTCCCAGCCGTAGTGGAGATGGTTTTTTTGTTGCTGTTGCTGTTTTCGCCAGCAATCGTTTGTGTTCGCGTGAAAAATGTTTGTATAGTGTGTGGGCGAGTATAGATCCAACAATCGTCGTGGAATCATCGAATTTGTACAGGCCATTTGTTAGTCTATGGGCTTTAAGCAAAGAAGGTGATGTACAATAGGAAGGTTGCCAAAAAAATTGCTAAGAATGTTTTACATTTTTTTTCAACGATAAGTGCTTTAAGCATTGAAAACGAGTGCAGAGGAGTGATATTTTTGAAACTTGTTTAAAAAATTTCATACGTACCTACTCAACATTTGAATAATTTAGATTGAATTTCAGTTCTTGAAACTCCAACTAGACACTTCAAATTATTCAACAAAATCAAATTTGAGAAAATCAATTCAGTGGTTCGCAAGTTCATTTTTTCAATGTTCTTCATTTTCCCTAATACATTTAGAACAGTATGCACGTTTTTTTTGTTCTTAAAATAAAAGTTTACCGATTTGCGTGGATCAACCTAATGTGTGCTGTTAAGAACATAATTTGAACTCAGTACACCATTGCATCAGTGATTGCATGATAACTTCAACTACTTACGTCTAGGTGGCGGTTCGATTCGTTAAAGGATACACAAGTGAAATGCGAAGGCTCGTTTTTGTTTTGTTTTGTTATGATTCGTACAAGGAGTATCGGTGACCCGTATGATCAGCTGTTTTTTTTTTCTTAAAAGTCCTCCAAATCGTGGAAATCTTGCCAAGATGAGTACTACACCCTCTGAAGAACCGGAAGATAAACCACAGGATAAACGTCCCAAGCTGAGTATGGATGAGAAAAAAGAGACGACGGCGACTGCTCCATTAAGATGCAAGTATTTCGTTCAGCGAAAGAAGCGGTTTTGTAAAATGACGGTAGGCCGAGGGCGCGAATACTGTGGTGAGCATGAGCCTCACATCAAATCTGTTGCTGAGGTGGAGGTCGACGCACTATTACCGACCGATAGGATACCGTGTCCGTTGGACCCCAAACACAGTGTGTCCAGATCGAAACTGGAAAAGCATCTTAAAATCTGCAATGCAAAACCAGGTAAACTACCGGATTATATTCAGGTTGGCGTTAATGCTGACTCTGAGGGGGAGTTTGAAGTCGTCGGGGAAATAGGAGAATGCAAGTTATCTGAGGTTTCCCTGGAAGAGTTGGATGGATTGATTAAACGAATCACCAAAATCTATGAAGACACAAAGGTTGGGACCATAGAAGAACTGATACTGGAACATGCAGCTTTTCGAGATGAATTGGCAAATGAAAGTTACGGTCCACAAACTTTAAAGCATTTGAAACAATCGGCCTCGCTGCTGGGTATAGTTGAACACGAACATTTCCTATCCAATGATACTGCATTTGTAGAGTTTGGAGCTGGCAAGGGACAGGTAGCATTTTGGTTGGCCACCATTATTCAGCAGCTTCAAAAAGCAACAGAAGGAAAAATAAATAATGCTAAAGTATTGCTGATAGATCGAGCTTCGCACAGGCATAAGAAGGATAATAAAATTGACGACCGAGATTTGGTACAACGGGTGCGAGCAGATATTGCCGATTTGGTACTTGGAAAGCTAGAATTGCTCAATGGAACCCAGAATGTGGTAGGTGTTGGCAAACACCTGTGCGGCGGGGCTACAGATTTGGCATTGCGATGTTTGATTCGAGCAAACCGTAAAAATTCGACCGAAATTGAAGGTTTGATGTCGAAAGGGTTTGTATTTGCCCTTTGTTGTCATCATCGATGTGATTGGAAAACGTACACTGGAAAGCAATTTCTGCAGGAAAGAGAAATTAAAGCCAATGATTTTCAGCTCATTGTCAAAATGGTGAGCTGGGCTGTCTGTGGAACGGGTACAAGTAGAGAAAGACGCAAGTCCGATGGCTCGGAATCTGATACTCTAAAATACGGATTAACTCGGGCCGAGCGCGAGATGATTGGGTATAAGTGCAAGAGGGTTTTGGATTGGGGACGAATTAGGTATCTCGAAAGCAACGGTTTTACGGCAAATCTCAAATACTACGCAAAAAAAGATATCACCCTTGAAAATGTATGTTTGATAGGACATATAAAAAAGGTTTGACTCTTCGATTTAAACTTAGTTTGAATTATTGTTGTTTTGATGTTTTTGACAATAAATAATTAAAAAAAAATCAAAAAAGGCTTTCTTTTGTCTAGTTCCATACTAACATGCCCTTGCTTATAATAGTCATAGTTTTATACATCGAATGGCAACATTGATAGTAAACTTGTAGTGGTAATATTATAAAATCAACAAATAAAAGGTACTCACATTAACTATTCCATTTTGACGGATTGTTGGTTGGCTTTTCCTGATCCGGACCCGGAACCGCTTTGCTGCTGGGCTGCCACATAAGAAGCAGTTATGCCACTCAGAGTCCTGTTGACTACATCTCGCAGCAAATGTGGCTTACAGTGTTCTTCCAGCCACGGGATAACACCCGAGGTTAGTTCCGCAAAATCATCCATCGGCAACTGTTCAAACGATACAAACATCTCGTCCATGATGGCTTTGAACACCTGAAATTTGACCTCATCACTCAACCGAGCTTCGGTTCTGCCCGGAGATTGTTGCTGATGTTGCAACATATTTTCGTAGTTTTTCTGAATGATCCGCAAGGCCATCACTTCTTTCTGCAGCGAGGCTCGTTCATCGTCTTGCTTTTTCTTATGCTGATGCAGATAACCGATATAGTCAATCGATTTCTGCAGTACCGAGGCCTTGCTCAGTTTGTACCCGGATGCGTCTGTTTGCTGGCAAGTGGGCACGAGCTCTTGCAACGAATCGTATCCCTTCTTGATGGCATCGCGGCGTTTCTGTTCGGCCTGAGTGTGTGCCTCCCGACGACGTTCTTTATAGCTCAATGTACTACTGTTGCTGTTTTTGCAATTATCGCCGGAATCTTCTTCGTCTTCTGCAGAACATTAAAAGCAAAATTTAAATAAAAATAGTTGTACGTACATACATAAGGCACAGCATCCTACCAGAATTGTGAGCCGACGACGTGGGAGTGTGGACACTGCCGGCACTGGAACAGCGGGAATTGTACAAGCTGTTTCGATCCTTCTCTGTCGGACTGGAAGGTTCCATCTTCATCGGGTCCATCATTTCATGCTTGATGCTGGAGCTGCCGCTTCCTATCCCGGATCAAGAAAGAGCCAAATCAAAACTGTGTATATCATTCAGTAACTGCCTCAAAAATGGCACTCACCATCGGACATGTTGGCTAGCTCGTGGATTGTTTCTCCGGGAGGGGAAATCCTTCGTTATCTTTACAAGCGGGGAGAAGGAAAACTGATAAGGCCAATCTGACGGAGATCACACACGAGCGAAATGCCTATATAGTCGCCTTTATTGGGGTATCAACAACAAATCACGAGGCGTGCACGAGAGTGTTACTTGCTCATGCTTCAACAAACCCACTCTTTTACACTGTTATTAAGCTATTTGAGATAAGAAAATGCTTAATTTATTCGAAAAATTCCTCTTAGTTTTATTTACGTTTTGATACTGTAGATTTCTGAAGACGATTTTCAAAACGGCATAAACTGCTGAATACGTTGAACTAGAAAACTGCTCATTATCATAGACATCAATTAGTAACTCATCAATAATATATATTATTCAAATAAATACTTATCTTCGTAACATTTTGAAGATTCGATATTCATTGTAAAACAAGAACATTGTTTAAGTTAGTACTTTTCAAATACAGATATCAGCCTTTTTGATAAATTATGCTGATGTTGTTTACATCTGTTTACATTATCGCAAGATAACTTTCCCGATGCCAGCGCCACCGCACTAGAGTGGTGAATAGTGAAAATTTGGAGTTACACCGAATCGCATTAGGGCACACTGGGGTACTGTTAACAACTGGATTGCTTATGAATTGAGGAAACTACAATTTTATGTTCCCGGTCTGCAGGTCAATTGAATATAACTGTTCAAAATGACAATCTAGTGATACAGATTCTAATACTGAACAAAGAATCAACACTAGGCCAAAGAAAATTTGTAATTCTGTTGCTTTTTCTTTTTGAAAAGTCCTCAAACTTACTACGGAATTTTAATCACTTTGATTTTTGCGCCTAAAGGTCTAGAGTCTAGAGATTTGTCATATTGTAATATATATAATTTATTTTAAAGAATGGCAACTGTATGTAAGTTCATAATTCGCTGAAACATGATACACTAAAGTTTTATGTTAGAATAAAATTAAACCAAATAAAAGTCCACTTCTTTGAAGGAGACAATAAATTCAGCCAAACGTTGTCAGTTTTAAACAAACATTCATGACACCGGAAAGCGGTCACTGGTTAAGGTCTTAGCGGTAAATCACCACTAGCACTTATGTATGTATGTACAAAACATCGTATTGCACACGCTATTAAATAGCAACCTCCAAATCTCTATAAGGTACGGATTACTTGAAAGAATAATTAAAAATTTTGCACCCAGCCATGAACCAACGTTGCGGTGGCCCTTCATCTCCGAGCATGGAATTTCAAGACCACAATATACCCACGGTTACTTCTAAACAACTATAAAGCTTTTTTTTCTAATTAAATCTAATGCAGACAGAAAACAAATCAATACAGAACAAATTCTACCATTTTGACAGATGTGTTCATTCAGTTACTCACTTAGGAATGAACCTCTCACTTTACCCACATCGACTCCGGGAATAAGGTGATAAAACTCACGGTGACTCCGAGGTGAGGTGACAATCTTCACGTCACGCGCGGCGCAGAATAAGGGCCCATGTAATAGCAACTTGGGATTTGTAGAAATCGACCAAGAAAAATCCTTTAAGCAAGACAATAAAGTAAACATGCTGGACGTTCGGATTTTTGTTGTTATCGTTTATCTCCTAGAAGCATCATCATTCATCCGACGAAAATCACAAACCAAACCAATCAACCTCAGAACGATACAAAGTCAAACATAAAACAAACTCAGTTAAAGATTTTTTTTTTTCAAATTCGAATGATTATATTCCAAAGAAAAGTTCCACACCTTCCCGGCAGATTTGTTTTTCAAATCAACCAACCATGTTGATTGATTTTCACACACCACTTGGGAAGGCGGGGCTGCACCTTTCTCTCTGATACGTTTCCGTTTTATTTATTTAAATAATTTTGTCAAGCAAAACAAAAATCAATTAATAGTATTCGGACAGTTTCCTCTTCCTGCTTGGAGTTTTTTTTCTATGATGTTACTTGATGTATAGTGAACACAATGCAATCAATCTCTCTCTTCAGGTTTTCAAACTTCTTCCCATGATGTTGGTGACTTTTCATCTTGTGATTAAAAAAACAAAAAGTGGGAAGCAAGCTGGAAGTTAACAACTATAAGTGCTTATTTGAATTTAAGATAAGAGTTTAAAAAAAAGCACAAAAAAGAAAAATAACACAAATCGAATAAATTAATTGATTCACACTCTACTTAATTAAACGCTGCTTTTTATCTGTAATAAATTACTAACACTAGATACGCTGGAAATAAATCATTCGATCATTGTGTTGGCTTTTTCTTCACTCAACTGAATTTTTTAGCTTGTTCTAGTTTGAGTTTGTTTTATGATTTTTTTCTTTTTTTTTAACTTTTTTTTTATCGATTACAAAAAAAACTGTTTAATCTTTATCATAAAGTAGTAGTAACTTTTTTGGTTCTCTCTCTGTGTCTCACTCGCGCATTCACTGCTGTTGCTGCTGGATTTTTTTAGATGTTTTCCTAACTTGAGTCTTAGCCTATGAAAAGAAAAAAAAATAAGCAATATGTCTTTTAAACTTCCTTCAATAATATACGATTAATTGAAACTTTAAACATAAACATATGTACTGATGACGATATGTACTAATGAAAAATAATAATTATGCTTAAATTGAATTCATTTGAAGGAAATTTAATATTTGACTTCCTATATCCTACAGATGCTAAGTCTGCAAGTTTAATTTTGTTTTATAAAAAACGATCTTATCTCTGTAAGTAATAACCCTGGTTTACACAAGACAGAATTGGATGCAGTTCAATACTTTTGTTTGAATAAACATAAATCTCGTGAATGATGATGCTTAAAGCAAACAACAAAACAAATGGACGATTTAATTGTTTGAAAGTGAAAAAATACAATTACTCGCTTCGATTATTATAAGTAATAATACAGGAATTGTCTTTTATTTTAAGTTTTTTCAAATGTATGTCTTTTTCTTCTTGGATGTTGTTCAATCATTCAACTTCTTGCTGGAAATGATCTTTGTTGTTATCAGTTGTTGTTGTTGTTCTTGTAATTTCTCTCTCGTTTAGTTTTTGCTTTGATGTTGTTGCTGCTGTTGCTGTTGTTTTCTTCATTGATGTTGTTGTTATTATTATTGTGTTAAATAAAGCAGAAACTGCTTAGAAACACTTTCTGTGGACAATGGATGGACCGGACTCGTCGTATTCCTGCTTGGAGATCCACATCTGCTGGAAGGTGGAAAGCGAGGCCAGAATGGAACCACCGATCCATACGGAGTATTTGCGCTCTGGTGGGGCAATGATTTTGATCTTCATCGTCGATGGGGCAAGAGCAGTGATTTCCTTCTGCATGCGGTCGGCAATTCCTGGGTACATGGTGGTACCACCGGATAATACTGTGTTGGCGTACAGATCCTTTCGGATGTCGACGTCGCACTTCATGATCGAGTTGTATGTGGTCTCGTGGATACCGCAGGCTTCCATACCCAAGAACGATGGCTGGAACAGGGCTTCTGGGCAACGGAAACGTTCGTTACCGATGGTGATGACCTGTCCGTCAGGAAGTTCGTAGGACTTCTCGAGGGATGAAGAGGAGGCAGCGGTGGCCATTTCCTGCTCGAAGTCCAGGGCGACGTAGCAGAGCTTTTCTTTGATGTCGCGGACAATTTCTCGCTCGGCAGTGGTGGTGAACGAGTAACCACGCTCAGTCAGGATCTTCATCAGATAATCAGTGAGATCGCGACCGGCCAAATCCAGACGCAGAATAGCGTGTGGCAGAGCATAACCTTCATAGATTGGGACTGTGTGCGAGACACCATCGCCGGAATCCAGCACAATACCAGTGGTACGACCGGAAGCGTACAGCGACAGCACGGCTTGGATGGCGACGTACATAGCCGGTGTGTTGAAGGTTTCGAACATGATCTGTGTCATCTTCTCACGGTTAGCCTTCGGGTTGAGGGGGGCCTCTGTCAGCAGGACTGGATGTTCCTCGGGAGCCACACGCAGTTCATTGTAGAAGGTGTGGTGCCAGATCTTTTCCATATCGTCCCAGTTCGTGACGATACCGTGCTCGATCGGGTACTTCAGGGTCAGGATACCTCGTTTGCTCTGGGCTTCATCACCGACGTACGAGTCCTTCTGTCCCATACCGACCATCACACCCTGATGACGTGGACGTCCGACAATGGACGGGAAGACAGCCCGAGGGGCATCGTCTCCGGCGAAACCGGCCTTGCACATACCGGATCCATTGTCGACAACGAGCGCGGCAACCTCTTCGTCACACATGTTGATATCTGTTAATAAGAAGAAACGAGATCAAAGGGAAAGGATCGTTAAAAATAGCCGTTAACAAACTAGATCAGTGGGTCTCAACAATTGGGGAGAGATCATTCGTTAAAGTGCACTGCTAATCGATTTTACTAAAGTAAACGGTATTTTAGTTTTCTTACTACTCTTTCAGCTGCGTCACACTCAACTTCACCAGTGAAGATAGGAAAAGCAGCGTTGGATGACGGGAAAAAAAACCTGGGGCGAAAGTGGTAGAAAAATAACCGTTTTAGATGAACGGTTACGACTAACTGTTATTTCTCCGAGTTGGAAGTTCCATTCGGACAAACTGGGACAGGTTGCTGATACGCGTGTTGTCGTTATCTTTGAGACTCAGTAGTAAAGCTCTTAAAACTATGCTTGGCCTTCAAAAAATCCTGATAACAGTCAGTGGACATGTGATGAGAGATAAAATTATTATCGGAATCATGGTCAGCACCATGTGACCATATATGGCCACGTTTCTAGTTCGATCCGTCATTGAAATCTTTTATCCTTCCGACGCATAATACGAGGTTCATTCATGCGGGCGCCTACGGTTTCTCATCGACTCGTAAAAATCATTGCAAATTGAGCAAGACGCGCAGGCTGATGATGTTACCACCACCTCTCAATTGCAACGAAAAAGGCAAAAACGACTGAAGAAAAAATTCAAGTGCGTAGGATGTGAAACCGGTCTACTAGCATTCGACGAGAGCGCCTGGCAGTGAAAAATTAAATGGGAAAAATGGAACAAAAGCGAGACGGGAGTAATGTTCGAGCCACTTGGCTCCCTGTGCTTTTAACAGTGCTTCGAAAGTGATGATAAGTGGCGTTCGAAGAACCCAACTGGAATTGAATTAACAAGTGCCTTTCAATGGGCTGATACTTTCCATTCTTCGGTACCAGTTTTAATTGCACAATCCCAATTGAATCCACGACTAAGTTGGGGTGATTAATTGTTCTGTGGTCGTTATTTTGAAAGCCTATTTTTAAGGGATTTCTTAAAATGATTTTATTAACAGCCTTAGCCGTTGATATAACGTGTAACTATTAAACAAAGCCAGAAAAAAATATGACCAAGACAGATTTTAAAAATAAAATATTTGCTTCAATCAAAATATTTGAAAGAAAAAAAGCTTTCTTTCGATGACTAATAACATCAAAAGCTTCAAGAGATGCCAATGATGAGTAATCATTACTCAGTGGAAGCGAGAAAAAAGATAACATCCGGCTTGAATCTGCCATTGATGATGATTTTGGTTAGATATTCGAGACACCAAGGAAGGAACATCATGGAAATGGGAACGAAGAGCCCACAGCTATTTTCGCAAACTTCTTTTTCTTGTTATTTGTGTGAGGTGTATTGGTTGTGATCCTGCTCTGTCGCAGTATGATGGTGTAGAACCACCGTTGTCTGCTGCTGGTATGATCCGTTGGAGAAAAGAGGTCGAGAACGTTCTTTGGCTGTTTGATGGTATTTGTGCCACTCTTGTGGCTCTTTCCAAGAACAAGATTATACACTTGAAATAACGCACCACCGATGACCAAAATGAAGCCATTTTTAAAATAAACCACTTCAAGGCGGACAAATTACAATTATTTTCAATACTTGCTTTAAATTACCGCTGAAGAAAAATAGCCACGTAGCTAGTCGCCCCGTATCGAGATATAGCAACGCGCATCTTTGGCAAAAATGGGGTGGTGGCAACCAAAAATCGATATCGGACACCCGGCATTTTGTCCTTTAAAGTCATTCACAAGAAAAAGCACCAGCAAGGGTTGAAATCATGGTACAAAATGCCGGCCAACGCCCTTGAAGAAGAACCGGGACAAAACCTCCGTAGGTTACTTCCGAACGGCTTACCAGATCGACATGCACCTACACTCACTTTAGTTCATTAAAATAATTTAATTAACCTTTCACCACAGACGGTTTTCCAAAGGGAGATGTTTCACTAGCTAAATTTGAACCGATTTATCTTTTCCGACAATATTGAACCGTTTTAACAAATGTAAAGAAAATTTACTCGAAAATAGAAAATAGTAAAATAGATTACTTGGATTTGGTAGTTTTTTTCCTAAACTGGTCCGACTGAGGTTGGCTGAAGAAAAGGCTCCTCTTGTTCAAAGGCTGCTGCGACTGGCCAACTACTGACTGTTTCCACGTTACAAGACACACGACTACTTGCACCAAACGTACGCGAGCGAATAAGAGCAACTGCTAGCCTGCTCGGAAGGTTGTTCCGTTCCAGCTCCAGCCAGATTGTTCCTCTATGATCAAGCTGTTCTCTCCAGCCGGAACCTTCCTCGCTTGCTTGTTTCAGTTTGGTTGGGTGTTTCACTTGTTCGGCCGACAAATCGGCACCGGAGTGAGCGAGAAGGTGCGAGAGCTTTAAGAAGTAAGAAGTATGGGGTAAGAAAGATAACGGCTCATTTCTGGGTTGGATTCGTGGGAGACTATAAAGCTCTTCGCGAGAGGCTACTCAGCGAGAGCTTTTTAGGAAAGTTTGTGGAAGAAAAAACGCAGTAATTGTGCGATTTTGCGAACTAATTTCTAAATGAAACAGTCTTTGTAATGTTTCCCAAATGTAATATATAGCATAATTTAGTTCCAATATAAATCATGTACCAACGGATCAAATCAATCGAGTGTCCTTGATTAGTCACTGCTTTAATAAAACCGGTAAAATTTCTAACTAACCCCACAATCTTCAAGTCGAACAAAATATTTCTCTCTCGTCTCTCACTGGAACTGGAACAAGAAAAGCTCGCTCCCGCTCAGCGCGAACGGAATCGACCAATCGCATGAACATGACCATATAAGGCAATGTTTGAAAAATGCTTAATTTCCACGTAAAGTCATCGCAGCACAATGAAACCCCTTCGTCGCTATCGTTTTCCGCCTTTCGCCTTTCTGCTTGAGACTACCCTGCCTCACCCTACACGTCTTATTCAAATAGGTAACTGACAGAATCGTCTACGGCGAATAGGAGAAGTCAGAAAAGTTGTTCCTTTGAACATGAAAAGGGGAGCTGTTGGTCCAAAAACGAAACGGAAGGCATTGGGGAGGTGCTTTTTTTATAAATTTATACTGATGCGGTTATTTTTTCCACCGGCAAGAGGTAGCTACTGCAGTCAAATAAAGTAGGTATTAGTTCGACGTCAGCAGAAAGGGTGCGGTGCGGAAGCTCACGGAAATTGAGAGAGATAGGGGGTGCGAACTTGAAAACCACCCTAATGGAACGAAGATGACTGCATGCAGCAGTTAACAAGAAGCAGTCCGTTTAGCCGGCTATGGTTGTGTGAGTTATCGGTTTGCTGTGGGAAAGCTTGGAATGATTTTCACCGCAGCAGTCCCTGAAGAAGGTGGAAATACCGACTGCTCTAGAGGGTGGTTGGCTAGGAGAAACGGCGAGAGTTATGGGAAAGTCGCTCTTTTCACATCTGCCAAACAATGTTAGTCGTAGTAGGGTGGCTCCTTTCTTTTTTATTTATAGATGCGAAAGCTCAAGCGAAAAAAATTATTTCACTTCTTATGTTTAAAAATTGACGTTCCATTCTTTTGCCTTTTAGTTTGGATTTGAAAAAATATTCTAAATTCGTGGAAGGATTAGAAATAAATATCCTATTTTTAAACAGAAAGAGACACGCCAGATGGACGTCATAAAAAAAATTCAATAACAAGTACCTAACGGATGGGAAGATATTTCGTTGGTTTTGTAATACACCACGTGAAAGAATGACATGTTTTCGCTTTAACGTCACCGAATGTGCGTGTTTGTTTACCATCCACACAACAATTCGTTCAAGGAGGCGAAGGGAAGGTCAAGTTCAATATTTTGAATTCCTCAGACAAGCTAAGGGGAATTTTTATTATTGTTTGTTTCTAATTTGGATGCCTGCAATAAGGTAGGAATTAGAAAGTTGGTAAACTTTGCTTAAAAATAAACAAAAATGTTGGAAACTTTGAGATATTTATAAACTTTTGATCGCTTGTTTTTCAGTTACGTCTTAACTTCATGCACCATAAGGCTATTGACGTGAATGAACATGATCACTAGAAGTTTATAAATTTATGTTATCGCTTTTTCGTAAGCAGTATAACATAACGTTGTCGTATGATCTGCTCAAATTTTTATGAGATAAACTGCCAGCGATTCAGATTTAACTCTGTTTGAAATTTTGCAGGATTTCAGACACAGACCTGTGATCTAGTATGGTTAAAATCGTCAGATCAAACCCACATTCGGATCCACCCAAACCCTCGGCGTTTCGAAGTCATACGATCGGTTCCCGAGGAGGATGAATGCCACCGATATACATGTACTTCCGCTCCACTTAGCGTTTAGTTGCGCTGCGAACAATCTATCTAGTCAATCGTACGACAACGACGACGTCGAACGCCGCAAAACGTCGATGGTGGGCTGAGAGACCCCCGTGACTGCATTCCAGCGGCAGCACACCGCAAACACCCGCATCAACATCCATTGCACAGCTCCAGGATAGATGACTCCACAATACGATGGGCGTGTGGTGTTTTTGTCGCCATTCACAGCACTGCTCAGTGTTCCTCCGTGTATTGATCCACACATTGTCCAACCACACAAAATTTAGTTAGGGGGTGCCGCGCCCACTCACACAACTCGGTTCGGTTCGGTTGATTTCATTTCATTGAAATAGATAAAAGAAATCCCATTCAACAATCAACTGCAACGGAATTCAAGCGAACCCTAGGAGAAGCACCAACGGCGAAGATCTGATGAGGGGATTAACCGGTTGTTAACGATTGATGATGGAATTTTTGAATTTTGTATGCTTCGGCCCAAAGAAGGTGCGCATATTTTAACGTCTTTTTTTTCGAGAGATGCACCACGCACTAGTTCAAGAATTTAACACGGCCAGAAAACTTGTGTAGGTCATGAAACAGTTTCCAGAAATTGTTACCAGGTTTCCTCACCTGAATGTTCTTATTGGAAAGCGTTTACTGGTTTTTGACGACTACTGTATGAGTTTCAGCGTCTATTCCAATTTTCCCGAGCACAAGTCACTTTCCCATCCGGCTGCTTTTCTGAGCAGGTGAAAGCTGGGCGTGTAAAATTTAGTCCTTTGGCACGATTTTCCCCAGATTTTTACTATCCAATCACCAATTCACTTTTCCCTTGCACAGGGCTCTTATCACAAATGTCCTTTCAGTCCTTTTTGATTTAGCACTTTTAGTTTTTGCACTTGTTCCGAATGATCTTTCCTTGAATTTTCTTACATAAAATAAAATGTTACTTACATTTGGTTTATTAAATATAAAAAATCCTAAATTACAAATAAATTAATTGTGTGCTTGTGTTTCCTTAGAGGAATAGACGACTCGTAGCTTCTAGTTTTCACAGAAAATGTCTAAGCTACGACGGAAGATGAACCACACTCTTTCTTCTGGCTCTGGAGTGCTTAAATGAAGTTGTTCACAGCACGATTACAAGAACTGTAGTGATACAAATTTTAAACAACAACCAGATTATAAATAGTACCCCACCAAATACGAGCCGTTTGCAGCCATTGGGTCGAAGCTTCTCTTTTGACCATATATGGTATTGCGCGATTCCAACATGATGAGGAATGGAATAACCTCAACCCTAGGTGAGAGCTTTCCGCTAGTCTCTAGGCACAGTTCGCTCTCCACACCACATCCATCCACCCATTCGCTCAGCAAGCAGCACAACGAGCACAACAAACAGCCCACCCATACACATACTACAGTAACAGCAACAAACAATCAGCAACGGTCATCCAGCAGTCTCACTCAATAGCAAAACGAGAGCCAGAGAGCGAATAATACGACTACGGCTAAGAGAACATTCAAAGCTTCGGACGAGGGAAAGAAGCCTCCCAAAAGCCAAAGAAAAGCATGTGGCTGGAAAAATAAACGTTGGACTTTGTTGCGTGATTTTAAACTCTTTTTTTTCTGATGTCTTTCCTTTCCAAAAAAGCAGTTAACCGGGACTCGAAAAACGAAAGATGCGCATCAATCTGATCGAAGAGGGCGCTGGCTTCTTCCTTCATACATATGCATCATCCTTTGGGTTGTTTAGGTTTTTGATCAGGGCAGGCTAGGCTAGGCGTTTCGCCAATACCTAATCACATCGCGGTAGGCCTAATTGACGACGGAATTCCACACACCCGATATTTTTTGGTGTGTAAAAAGCATATCGCTTTTTTATGATGATCTTCATCCTTGTGGTGCGCGGTGCATCGATGCATTACACCTTCCTTGTTAGGCTAGGTTAGGTGCGTGCTAGCTAGGGAGAATCTCTAACTATACAGCATAGCGAGTTGTCATTCAAACTCTTTTGTAATTTTTGTAATTATTTATAATTTTTGTCATAATTTTCATTTTTGACGTTTTCGTCATTTTTGTAATTTTTGTCATTTTTTGTTATTTTTGCCATTTTTGTCATTTTTGTCACTTTTGTCATTTTTGTCAAATTTTCGAAGGTGATGGAAAGTATTAGAGAAACATGAGTTATCAAAGAAAGAAAGAACATAAGCCGTGAATATCATATTTTTTTTTAAAAAGATACAACGGCTCACCGGCAGGACTTGAATGTTTCTCCAATACATCACCCTCGAAAATTAGAATATTTTCAGGTACAAAGATGTACCAAGACGAATTCATAAAATTAGTATTGATATCATTTTTGTCGATTTTGTGATTTATGTCATTTTTGTAATTTTTGTGCTTTTGTGATTTACGACATTTTTGTGATTTTTATTATTTTTGCGATTTTTGTGATATACGTCATTTTTGTGATTTTTGTGATTCTTGTCCTTTTTGTGATATTTGTCATTTTTCATGATTTTTGTTAGTTATGTTATTTTTGTCATTTTATAATTTTATCATTTGTCATCATTTGATATTTTTGTCATTTTTGTTTTTGATCTTTTCTGACATTTTTAGTTTTTTTTTTCATTTCTGATATTAATGTAATTTATGTCATTTTATTTTAGTATTTTTCATTCTTTTCATTTTTATCATTTTGGTGATTTTTATCATTTTTGACATTATTGTAGTTTTTGTCATATTTGTCATTTTTATGATTTTTGTAATTTTTGTAATTTTTGTTAATTTTGGTAATATTGTCCTTTTTGTGATTTTTATCATTTTTGACTACCTAGGTTACCATGACATCGAGCATATTGTCTGGTCGTGTGAGGTCCATCTTGTCGCCAGAACGAATTTAATAGACTCCCTTCGGGCCCGAGGAAAATCACCTAACGTCCCAGTGAGAGATGTACTAGCTCTGTTGGATTTGGACTACATGTTCGAAATCTATCTTTTTCTTAAAGCTATAGATCTTCGTCTATAATTCTTTTTATTTTCATATTTCCCTTTACTATCTTCTTTCTCTTTAAAATAAGTGTTAAGCTAAGCAAAACATTGTAAAACCAAAAAACGAGTTTGGCTCCTTAAAACCTGAAGGTATGAGCCGTTTCAAATAAAGATTTACAAAAAAAAAAAAATCATTTTTGACTAATTTTGCTTTTTTTCGTTTTTTTTTTATTTTTGTAATTTTTTTCAATTTTGTGATTTTTGTCAGTTTTTGACATGTTTGTTTATTTTGTCATGTTTGTCATTTTTGTGACTCTTGTAATTTTTGTCTTGTTTGTCATTTTGTATTTTTTATAATTTTGTCTTTTTATAGATACGGCAGGATGCTCTGTATCGAAACAATTCTTGGATGACTTGACGGTCGTACATTTGATACGTTTTAGTAGAAATCTTGACATTAATGTTTTCCTATGCCGATCAAGATGAAACAAGTTGGGAATAAACATCGAAATTTTGACCAGAAAGCCAGTTATTTATTAGTTTATGAGCCGAAATTCCTAATTTCTGAGACAAAATAATAAAAATTAGAAAATAAGTCCCAACATTGAAATAACGTACACAAACATGTATCATATGCAGATGACAAATTTGCGCTGCAGCGTTTCGCCAGATTTACGCGGATTAAAAATGGAAATAAATATGTTAATGTAGGAACTGAAAATGTCTTCGTCGTCGTCACCCGTATGAATCATTGTGTCCGGAGTCCGAAGAATTCTCTCATAAGTGTGTAGAGTAGAGTCATATTTCCGCAGCAGACATACGAGAAGCATAAAACGGAAGGCTCTTTCTTGTTTACATTTTATGCATAGTCTGGTTGGATGGGTGTTTGGTATCGGAGTGTTGAATGAGACTTATGCGGGGAGTACGGGGAAGGTTTGTTTATATTCCAGCCTTCACTTCACTAAGTGACGAGCAAGGAAATATGTATATGTACAATAATATAGAATAAGCAATGGATGGGGAACCACAAATAGGTCTGTTGCGTCGCCGGGTTCGGGAATTGATAAAGTTGGTATGCGCTAAATTTGTAAATATTACTAAGTGCAAAACGAAACAGAAATCGGTCCCGTTTTCATGCCTTATTAGGTAAAAGACGTTCCGATATCAATTTTGCAAACGGGCTTGACATGCATTTTGTATTTAAGCAAAAAAAAAAAAAATACACATTCGCACACCCAGCGATGACGAATGGAGTTCATTATCATACTTTTATTTACGTCATCTTTGAGCATGCTAATGAATCACGTTCTGGAGAGTTTCCTTAACGGGTTAACCTCCTATAAAAAAGAAAAAAAAAGTTCTGGAGAGTGTAAGGGAAGAGGTCTTTGTACCTCGTTGTATAACAATATTTTTGTATAGATCGAGACCTTCGATAGAGTTTCATCGCGCGAAGTTTATCAGTGGGGTCTCTTCCCATCGAGGTTTTTGAGAGCTTCCACTAGAGTAGGTAGAAGTTGTTCTTTTCCCATTCCACATGCAGTCAGTAGCACCCACATCGTTGGATGGAACTTCCAGCAGCTCGACCACCACCAAACAGAGTCTTAATAAACGACTTCCGGCGATTCTTTATGAATTGTGTTCCCGTATGTCCGCAGCACTTACAGAGAACCATACAAGGGCCGTACGAGACGCACATACCTCTAGTGTATGTATGAAGCGTCGTCGTTTTGTGATATCCAAGCCAATTGGCAGCCGTTAATGGAATAATAATAATCTTTACGAGATTGAGATTTGACTGGTTAGAGATTCTGATTCGGCCGGCCGGTGTTGAGGAAAAGCAGATTGGCGGCTGATGGTAATACATTGGAGAAGCGGCTTCCGGTGTTGCATTGGTGCTGCATAGAAACGTTTGGATCAAATTCGTAGTGTAGGGCCTAAAAAAAACTTTTCGGTCATTCGCTCTCAGCAAGCAAATTTTTTTTTCAGAAATGGCTTTTAAATGGAAATACAAACTTTTAAATAAGCGAATGGCAATGTTACTGGTATTTACGTAAACTGAAGAAAAATATTCTAGACATACATTAGGATGGCAATGGACGTGTGGAAAAAAAATTCACGGTTGAATTTTGAAAACCGACGATATGAACATATGGCCCAAAAAACTGACCTGTGACAAATTTTAGCTCACTCGGACTTGATGCAGGGGTGCCTCAAAGCGCTCAAAGCTTCGGTTTTTTAACCTTAAAAAGTAACCTAAGGGGGAACGAAAGGAAATCGGAAAAATCAAAATTTTAATTTTTACGTTACTTACTTACTTACTTAATGATCCCGCGCCGATCCTCCGGTGCATAGGGCCGTGGTAAAAGACCTCCACTGTTGACGATCCGGAGCCAGCGTCTTCACTTGGTCCCAGTCAAGATTCTCGTCGACAGTTCGGATTTCAGCGGCTAGGCTTCGCCGCCACGAGTTTCTGGGTCTGCCTCTTCTTCGATGACCTTCTGGATTCCAATCTAGCGCCTCTCTGCAAATCTCGTTTTCATCTCTTCGCAGCGTGTGCCCAATCCATCTCCACTTACGTTCCCGAATCTCGATTTCTAGCGCCTTTTGATGACACCGGCGATGTAGTTCCTCATTCGAGATCCAGTTGCCAGGCCACCAAGCGCGAATAATATTCCGCAGGCAGCGATTTACAAATACTTGCAATTTTCGCGTCGTTACCGCATACGTGCACCAAGTTTCGCACCCGTACAGCAATACGGATTTGACGTTTGAGTTGAAGATTCGGACTTTCGTTCGTAGAGAGATCTGGCGTGACCGCCAGATGCTTCGGAGACTCGCAAACGCAAATCGGGCCTTTCTGATCCGGGTTTCGATGTCTTTTCTGGTACCACCATCAGGCGTTATCTGGCTACCAAGATACTGGAAGCACTCCACTGTCTCAACTTGTTGCCCAGCTACCATGAAACTGGAGGGATTTCCTGTGTTGATCTCCATTGACTTGGTCTTTCCGACATTGACTTTGAGACCTGCTGCCTTGGAACTTTCGGTGAGGTCGTCGAGTTTGCTCTGCATATCTGGTTGTGTTTGGGCGAGCAAAACAATATCGTCAGCCAGGTCATGGTCGTTCAGTTGCTCCATTGTTGAAGGATTCCACGGCAATCCTCGGTTCGGTGCACAGTCAATCGATCCAATCAGAATCTCATCCATTACGATTAGAAAAAGTAGCGGTGATAGAATACATCCTTGTCTCACTCCAGCAGTTACCGGTATTGGTTCGGACAAGACACCGTCGTGCAAGACCTTGCACGAAAATGCCTCGTACTGTGCTACGATGAGATGGACTAGTTTCTCTGGGACCCCTCGTCGCCTTAGGGCCGCCCAGATGTTTTCATGGTTAAGTCGGTCGAATGCTTTTTCGAAATCAACGAACACCAGCAGAAGAGAGTCCTGGAATTCGTTGATTTGTTCCAGTATGATTCGTAGCGTTGTGATGTGGTCCACACATGATCGTCCGGATCGGAATCCAGCTTGTTGCCGTCGGAGTGTAGCGTCGATTTTCTCCTGGATCCTGTTCAGGATCACCTTGCAGAGTACTTTGAGGGTTGTACAGATCAACGTTATGCCTCGCCAGTTACCGCACTCTGTCAGGTCTCCTTTCTTCGGGACCTTAACGAGGATACCCTGCATCCAGTCGGCTGGGAATGTTGCAGTATCCCAGATGTCAGCGAAAAGACGGTGCAACATTTGTGCTGATAGGGCAGGGTCGGCTTTCAGCATTTCAGCAGGGATGCAATCGATCCCAGGTGCTTTGTTGGATTTCATGTTTTTGATAGCCGCTTCTATTTCAGCCAGCGAGGGCGCTTCCGAGTTGACGCCATTTATGCGACTCACTGTTGGCGCTTCGAGCAGCGGGTTCTGTTGGCCATTGCTATTCGTGACTCGGAAGAGTTGTTCGAAATGCTCAGTCCATCGTTTGAGCTGATCTGTTCGATCGGTCAATAACTGACCTGCTCGGTCTTTCAGCGGCATTCTTGCATTAGTCCTTGCAACACTGAGGCGGCGAGAAATGTCATATAGTAATCGGATATCTCCATTGGCGGCGGCTCTTTCTCCCTCTTCGGCTAGGGAGTTTGTCCAGGCTCTCTTGTCTCGTCTACAAGCTCGTTTAACTGCCTTTTCCAGCTCCGCATATCGTAAGCGGGCGGCTGCTTTGGCTGACCCGGTACATGCCTGCTCAATTCCGACTTTCGCCTTTCTCCGATCATCGACCATCCTCCAAGTTTCATCCGACATCCATTCACTCCTTCTTCCACAAACTTTACCGAGAGTACCATGGCTCGTCGTGATAAAGGCATTCTTGATTCCACACCACTGTTCTTCGACTGTTCCGTCTGTCGGCAGCTCCGAGGCTCGGGATTCTAGCTGTTCAACGTATGCCCTTTTCACCTCTGGATTCTCCAACCGGCGGACGTCGTATCGACACCCGACTTTCTCCTCGCGCCGTTGGACACGCGCAACTCTCAGTCGTATCTCGCCAAGGACGAGGTGATGGTCAGATGCAATGTCTGCGCTTCGTTTGTTGCGGACATCAAGAAGGCTCCTTCTCCATTTTCGGCTGATGCAGATGTGGTCAATTTGATTTTCTGTTCGGCCATCTCGGGATACCCAAGTGACCTTATGTGCTGGTCGATGGGGGAAGAGCGATCCTCCGATCACCATGTTGTTGTTGCCACAAAATTCTACAAACAGCTCTCCGTTTTCGCTCATCTGTCCTAGACCATGACGCCCCATGATGGGGGTCAAATGACCTAAAAATGCATAAAACGCTGAAATCTGAACGAAAATCGACTTGCTTGGACTGAGATGTTTTTCGGAAAACCGGCCGACGTTTTATGCATTTTTAAGTCATTTGGCATCAATATTAAAATTTCAATTTTTCTAATTTGCTTCAGTCCACCTTTAGGTGATTTTTGAGGTTAAAAAAAACCGAAACTTTAAGCTCTTTTTGGTATCACTAAATCAAGACCGATTCAGCTGAAAATTTGCACAGGTCAATTTTTTGGGCCAATTTACAAAATGTAGGGGAGATAAGGGCATAACGAGCACCTAGGGCATAGTGCACTTCTCTTTTCTACAAAAGTACGTATTCTCCCAAATACATTTTCATGAGGATTTGTTTCGTACTTCCTATAGCATTAATTTTACACAAAAACAGGAATCTCTTTATCATCTTTACAGAGATATTAAAAAAAATCAGCTAGGTTCTCAAGCAAGGAAAATATTATAATTTTTGAGCATCACGAAATAAGCTCTTATGATCTTAAAATCACCTTGATCTATAATGTACGCACTGCAATATAATCCACACATTGTTTCTCAATTTTTACCTTTATAAAATTTGTGATTTTTCACTTTTATTAATTTTAAAACACGGTTTTACTTAAATGTGTTAACTCGAGGCATATAGAGCACCATTAATCAAGGCACGATGAGCATTTCCTGCCGTAGAATCTAGCAGAGAATTAAAATTGATTTATAGAGCCACAACTTGACTAGTTTACATCCGATTGTTACACGCTGCTAGATGCTAGATTCTCCGGCAGAAAACGTTCATCGTGCCCTGATTACTGGGAGCTTATACTGGCCCAGGGGGGGGGGGGGGGTGGGGGGGCGGTTCTCATTATGCCCCTACAGTGGCTGGTTTTCAGCTTTTGGCAAAATTTTTTAGAATGCATTTTTTAACGTTTGCATCTAGTTTTTCAAGTTTTAGCACGTTAGGAAATAGGCGTTTCAAGTATCTGAACACGAAACAATAATGTAACCTCCATATTATAGCTATCTGTTATGGTTAAATAAGCGTTTTCCTTAAGGTGGCCATTATGCCCTTATCTTCCCTAAGTGGTCGGTTTTCGAAATGACCCATTTCGCTGCCGCCCTAATATACATATGTACAGTATTTACATACTTATTTCAACATATTTTACTAGACTAAGCCATTTTTTTCTTAAATGATTGGCAAAATGATATTCTCATCCAGGCGATGATTCCCGATTGACCGTAGTCAGCAAACGCGACATCCTATTTTAATTTTTGCTATCTAAGAAAATTTCTGAATTGTAATTTTTTGCTGTAAGTTGAATAACGGGAGTTTTTGGGAAATCAATACAAATTTATCGCTTTTTATCTCACGGCACGACGGTGTTTGAAAATCGAAAATTTGAACGTTGCAATTTTTACTTCAAATGGGCTCGACACTAAATTTCGAGAACAGTAGGTATTTTTTATTACGCAGCTTCAAAGCTGCGATGATTTTTAATTTACACTCTCTAGGTTAAGTTTTAAAATCTGTCTTTAATTTTTGTAGAGAAATGAATCAAACTGTGTTAGATGAAATTTCAGGGACTAGATTAGAGAAAATCGATATTGAAAAACATGCGAAAAAAATTCGCCATGTCTCCCGGTAGGACTTGAACCCACATCTTGCGCCTCTCCGGGGCCCATGTATTAACATTCTACTACAGGAGACCAACCTGGCGTATGAATATTATACTGGTTGAGTGTCGATGTCTATCGGAATGAAGGGAATAGTTCTCCCATGTAATCATAATCATTTTTCTTGGTCTATTTCTATTCCCATCATTTCATCTTACGGTAGTTGGAATCAAGTTTGGACATTTTTAAGCACGGCAAGATTTGCATTGCCTGTCTTTAATTTTAGTGCGATAAGTCGACTATACTCCGCTAATCGATCTGTTTCGAACCCGGGTCTATCCAAGCAGGAATAAGAAAATCACTAGCATGAAACAAATAACTATTGAGATCAAATTTAACTTTCGATTAGATAAAAGTAAAAAGAACTTACGGTCAACAATGCTCTGAATACTATCGATATTTTGATATCGATAAAGTTGATATACAGTTGGAGAGGCAAATGGACACATAAACTTCACCAAGTGATACTTTTTATGCGGGATAATCCGGGAGAAACTACTTAAATCACGACCACTTAATTTCGCTTCTACAAGCCGCGCACAATGCGAGCGAAACGTTTACAAGATGTTTACAAACTAGTAAAGGTGGTCACAAACGGTGCTGTTTGTTGACAATCTGAGCAGTGCTGCTAGTGGTGCCGACAGCAATTGACATAAAAATTAACATACAAAAAGGAATTGATTTGGCCGATGCTGGTCGAACTTATAATGGTGTAACTTTTGCTGTTGTTACTCAATTGGTAAATTTTTGGTCATGAGCTATCTGCATTATTAATGCTGTTAATTCGGTATAGGTGAGAGGCGGGCTAAATGCGCATACTCGGCTTCTGAAAATTATATGCACGTAAGCAGACATCTGTTTTCTATACAGCAATTTTTATGTTAAAATCTGTTACAGTATTTGAGAAAATCATTTTGTAACAAAAGTTATAATAGTCGATTTCCGAAACCGGGCAGGCATCATTTCCACTTACAATATTTTCCTAAAATTTTATTGATAATACTAGAAACTGATGACAAGCATAGGTCAAACCAGAAATATTGAAATGTAGATTTTTTTTCTTAATAGAGACATTTAACCTGCCCGATACGGGCATTCAAAACCCGTCTCTTATTCCAATATCTTATCATTTATAACTTTGCTAAAAGCTTCAAATTGTTGAATTTCTGATTTTAAAACTGAATAAACAAGAAAAATCCTCAACTTTTTTGTTTACAGATTCTGAACGCATGATTTTTAAAGTTATGTGCATTAAGGAACACTTCCCTCTACCGATTTTCTTACTAAGCCAAACAAACTGGACATACACTGCCGGCCAAAAGTTTGGGAACACTCGCTAAAAAACATGCAAATTTTGATCGTTCATATCTCAGCCGTCTCAGGACATATTACACATCTTCTGATCTCATCTGAAAGATAATGAGCAGTAGCTAAGTAGTAAAAATTAAGAATCATACGTGGGAACTTTCATAAAACAATTAATTTCAGAAATTTTTTTTATGATTATCACTTTAAGATATAATTTAGTGAATTTATGAAAACACAACAATTTCTAAGCTTCCAAATGAACCCTTCAGATCTGAATGATATGAATGAGGTAAATTTGCATGTTTTTAAAAGAATGATCCCAAACTTTTGGCCGATACACCATACTAAGAGGTGATCCCAAACTTTTGAAAGATAACTTAAGTGTCTATTTTAGTACATTCTTAATTTTGTACACAATTTTTTTATTGTGTTTTGAGAAGTAAAGAATAATGATTCTAATGCAACTCAAATTTTGAAATTTGGTCCACCCTATCCCGAGATGATCTGCATTGAATATTGAGTGCGATTTTTGGAAAATGTTCTAACTTTAGGTTAAGTTTAAGGTACAAAACTAAAACATTATTTCTGGGCAAAACACCCCTTCCGAAAAAGCTATTTCTCATATCTTTCAAATGAGATCAGAATATTTGCAATATGTCCTTATACGGCTGAAATATGAACGATCAAAATTTGCATGTTTTTAGCGGGTGATCCCAAACTTTAGGCCGGCAGTGTAGCTTATACCGAAAGAGAATCAACCTCTGAAAAATCTAAGGTGAATTTTTATGAAATTTCTTTTCTTCGGTTTCTTACTTTATTGACTTTATCTGTCGATGAACTCCTTACAGAGTGATTCCTCTAACATATTTTTGATGTTATGATAGGGAATAGTGTCCACGAAGGTCGTATCGCAATTACCTACTTTCACTGATTGAGCGGAGCCATCAGTATCATTTATTTGGTTTCTAATCAACTGTCTGTCATTCTTATCGTAGACTGCATGATGTACAGTCATTGAAGACCTTTATGCAATGTAACTTAATTATGTACAGGGAGTTGTTGATTTAAAGGTGTTATAGAGTTACATTCTCTAGCCAAAGAAGAAGAAGTTTTTTTTTATGCATCAATTTGATATGAAACCAATGAGATTAGAAAAAAGGTTCATAATTGAAAAAAAAACCTTCCCATCTCTTAATGCCACACTGTCACCATCGCCTGACGAAAACAATTGCTTGAAAAATCATAAACCTGGAATGCCTGTAATCTGGAGCCTCTTCTATCAGTTTGTAATCATAAATTGATTTCAAAATCAAATCACTTCATCGTAAGTGTCAAAGGCAGCGAATCACAGGTAAGGCTGATAGGAGGTAACCTTCGTTATCTTCGGCAAACATTGCACTTGTGTGATAGCTATAAACGTGTCTATGTAGCCGTATAGGTACATATCGCCGTTAATATCACCAGCCAGGGCACGTTGCAGGAATTCCGCTCCTCGCATCCACTCGCTCGACTCGTCGAGAACTGATAAAAAAGAAACTGCGCACAAAGTATGCAGAAATAAGCTTCGCTTGGTTTTTTTTCTTCTTTTTTTCCGACCGAAACGGCGGAGATAAGTACATGATTCTTGGCACCAAAGTCTTCGGGAATCGGACCGGACGTGATATCAATTCCCTGATAAATGTGTGCCTTATCACGACGGTTCATTCTCGAGAAGGGAGAATTAACTGAAGAAACAAACCTTCGAGTAAGGCGGTTCCGATGATAAAGCTACCAAGAAAAGGGTCTTCGATTCAAGTGCGATCGATTTCTACATAAATGTTTGATAATTGCTGTGTGGCAATTACGTGTTATCAGGTATCAGAGACAATGTCTTCGTCATAAATGGCAAAGTTTAATGAAAGTAAGAATGCTTGCAGAAATCAAACGAGTCATGCTGATTGCACATAATCTATTTTATCACATATGGAAATTAAACAATAGGAATTTCTATAAAAAAGATGTATACCAACCTCAATGAAATGTTTTAAAACTTTTACCAAATGCACTGAACAAAATAAAAATAGCAACACCATGTGTTTTGCTTCTTAAAAAATGAATGATTGATTGTGAAATATGATGTGTGATTCTCGTGAAAATGAACGTGAGAAATCTTATTAGTCAATAACTCAAAAACGCGACTAAACTAGATATTGTAACATGGTGGAATTGATGGGGAATGGTTGATTGAAAGATGAAAATCTAACTGGTCTTGTAGTTTAAAGTTGTTTTTTCCAGTTTCCCCGGTTTTCACCGCGGAATTTTCATTACGGCGGGAGAATCAGAATATAACAGTTCTAGAAGGTTTTAAACAACATGAAGGTTTTAAACAACATGACCTATTAACATCTTATAACCATTCTCCAGCGATTCCACCATGTTAGAAAAAATAGTTTAGTCGCGTTGGCAAGCTATCTGTACCTGGGGCTTGAAAAGCGAAATTTCCGTTGCAACCGGAACCGTCAACCAGAAAATTCGTGTGGAAGAGAGTGGTATGCCACTAACAACATTCAGGTTGTGCCCAACGATAACAACCCTCCCAACACACCAGAACTTCGCCTTTTCGAAAAATATTGGGCGATAGTTAAGCAGAACCTCAAGAAGACCCAAAATACTGTTAGAACCGAGAAGCAGCTCAAAGAAAACTGGTGACTGGTGACTGTACAAAATCTGATGGCAGGCGTCAAACGAAAGGCTCGCCGATCTGGACTAGTTCGACTAGAATCTTAACTGAATATTTTTTCCGTCTTAATACATATTGAACTTCGAAAATAATGATGCTTTAATTTTTTTTTAAATAAACAAATAATAGACTTATACTTAATTTAGTTTGACCACTTTTTGATGCGAACATGCTTTATTTGAGTTTAGTCATTGCTGAATTCTGATTTCCATAGTGTCTTTTTCTTGGTTTTTTTCGTGGGCAAAACTCGGCTTGATGGTTTAATAACGATTCTAGACCGGATTTCGAAAAACTTCAATTTTTCCATCTTTTCCATCTCACTTATTCGTTCAACTTTTGATAAATATGTTGATTGACGTTTGGCATGGTGATCGTGAAATTTATTTTTCCGGACGAAAAATGTTGTGCCCCCCTACTTATTAAATTTAACTACACAGAAAAAATTAATTGCTGTAAAATTACGGTAAATATCCTGTAACAAAAAGGAGCAGGACTTTTACCGCAATTTTACAGGTCGAAAATATATCACGTGAAATTTATTTTTACGTGATCGTATTTTTCTACAGGCTGCTCTAAAATTACAGGCTGTAAATTTGGAAAGAACGTTCCTATTGGAATTTGTCTTGTTTATGTTTTAGTAACCTGAATTAATGGCGATTTTTCAATTCTGAGTAAAAACAAACTATTTGCAGTAAGCATTATTTATTATTATTTAATCTCATCATGTCAATACTTTCTCCTATCGTTCCTGGGAACGAAAACACACGGATGGAATTCCATCTTACAAGAACCCATCTCCGTACAGGTTGCTCCGTCAAATGCCGCTTTAATTTAGCCAAATCAGCGAGTTTGTTGGCGGTAAGACCGTCTCCATCGATGCAAATAATTCCATGCGTCGAAATCAATAGCAATCACACAGGAAAGGCTTTTGAAAAAGCCAACCGAAAACAATTTTTCCATTTATCCGGTTTATTTTGAGCTAGAAAAAAAAATTAAAGTTGAAAATCTGTTCTGAGCTTCTAATGAAAAAAAAGTTACCTCTTCTTCCTCCTGCTTGGTCCTGCAAATTCATCGCATCGCTGTTTTCGGAGTAATTGTCACTTTTGCTTAGCTGACTTGTGTAATCTCCTGAATTGTGAAAATGTTGGCAGTCGAACAGTAACTAGCATAATAGCTTTTGTGATTTTGATTGACAACCTTTATTTTCATTGTCCTGGAATTTGAAACCAGCCTGTAAAAAACCTGCTCACTACAAATTATTGCCTTTGACCTGTAAAACTACGGCAAATGTCATGCTCCATTCTGTTACAGGACATTTGCTGTAAATTTGAATGATTTTAACTTAAATGTACATGCTTTTTCGATTATAGGCAGTTTTATTTTAAAGGTAACCATTTTCAATGACACGTAATAGTCATTATTTTTTTCTGTGTATATTTTCCCAATCAGCTGCATAAAATTGAAGTCGCTTAGCTGCATTTATCACCGATTTCGGCCTGAATATGGGGTCAAACTCCCTTTGGTCGGTTTTCATTTTCACTGCCTTTACCTACTTCTCTGGATGACTTTCGAAACACACAATCATACCAGTACCCAAGAACTTCGCACCCAATCCCAAATGCTCACTGAAGTGTTTAGGGAGTTTATTGGTGCCCGCGGAGCTAAATGCATAGACAAAAAAAATCATAAATATACAACACAATTTTCACCGAAAGCAGCACTCGGCTGATATAAAAATGAAAATGGTTGAATTATTACCGAGGGTAAAGATTAAATTATCAACGTCGAGTCATAATTGCCAGCGGCTAGAGAAATTTCGGCTCATCGGTGTGTTTTCAAGTGCAACCGAAACCCCAAACCCCATCAGCTCAGTTCTTCGTTCGATCGAAAGGAAAATGAAAGAGGAGAAAATGTTACTCCGTACACACACCAGCTCCTAGTTATTTACAACGGGCAGTAGGCTGTGAATCTGTTGCTGTTGGTGGTGTGCCACTTTGAAATATTTTTCATAATTCCAACAACGTTGTTGGTAACAGGCTTGCTGAGATGGTTGGATGATCGATCAAACTAGTTTGATTTTACCACGGAGCCTGCAGCGATCATTTCAGTGTTACGTCACACGCGGATCGATCGATGGAATCGGAACAACTCTACTGAGCAACGACCACCATTCATTGCTGGTGGAAGGCTGGAAGGCAAAATTGTAGAAAATATATGGCTCGAGTTGTAATAATTTCGCACTAACAAGACAACTGTCGTCGTCATCGTCGTAAAAGCCGACTTAGTAAAGCAACAGGAACGAATCGAGAACAGCAAAGTGAGTGCCAGCCGCCAGCCGGTCGGTGCGTGGGAAATTCCACCGCGACTCCATCAATCGGGTTGGATACGGCGCGTTTTCCAGTTTGCTAAGGAACTTGACAGGGTTGACTGTCTGGTCGGGATCTTCCTTAACGATCGCGGTTCTATTAGTGCTAATCGAGCTGTCTTAAGCCTACAGTTTATGGAACACTCAATTTGCATATTTCACCGATCCAGTGAGCTGTCATAATATTTTCGTAAATTTGAGAGGCGTGCATACCGTCAAAGCTGGAATCCCGTACGTCAACAAATGTCTCGGAAACAGGTGTGCCCACCAGGTTCGTCAGATTCTCTTTCGATTTGTGCGGTATTCAGATTGTGTAACAAACCCGAAAAATGTCAGTTTTGCGCGTAGAATGTTTACCTGTCCACTATCCCGAGAACGACGACGACGGCACAATAGAACACCAAACCGAATAATAAGGTTGGGGTTAAGCGAAGCGCGTAATGTAGAGCAAATACGCGCGCGCTTTATTGTTATGCTTACTCTGGCACGTTTGTCGTTGAGCATTATTGGTACTTACTATCATTGTCAACATAAGCAAAAAAAAACTGTGTTGTCAGGCAAAGGGCATAATTAGTTACGGGGTGTATTGTCGCATAGTTTTTTTTTTGTCGTCTCGTTCGAGGTCGTTCGATTGAGGCTTGTATTATTAAGTAATCCATCTTCCGACTGGGATGGGTCGCCCTAGAGTGGTTAAATCAGGTGTATCCATATACAGAATGGAGCAATGGAGCTCACTTAGGTCCACATACCAGTACTAAACATCATACATGTGTGAGCCACTCGAGATTTTGATTACTGCCATATAAGGCAATCGTCGATCGCGATAGTTTGCTGATAAAGGTTTGGCCAATGGCTTATGTTTTTTTTCATTTAGTGATATTGAAATATCAGACGGACACTGTGGGATTGAGATTGAGGTTTGTGATGTACTTCAAGGTGCTCCAAGCCTCGACAGTGATGTGTATGTATTTTAAACAGGAAACACAGTTTTTAAAAAAACTGCTTCTACGTACTGCTTATTTCAAAACATTTCGAACTGTTCTATATAGTATTGTCACTAAATCCCCAAACCCGAATTTTCATTAATATCAGCTCCGGTAAAATTTCATTTTTTTAGCTTTAAGCTTTTGGCACGGACCAGAATGTGATCCACACAGCCAGAGTTGACAAGTTAATTTTTCAAATAATCATCATCGTATCGCGAGCAATATATTTTGAATTGATCGGTAGGTATTGTAGCGCAAACCAGGGTAATTTTCTCGGATCAGGGATAGTAAAACCAGTAAAACTTTGATGATCAAATACGATGTATTTCATTTTGCCTGCCGGATGAATATTACACATAGAATAACATATAACTTAAAACATTGACAATGGAATAATATTCAAACAAATCCACCAAGCAACTTCGGGTATGGATGATTTCTTGAACTTTCATGTTTAGATTTCTTTGCGTTTCCAAAAATGTCCAAGCAGGGGACCAAAATGCCATTATAGACATTCATAAATTTTCTTGAGTTTTGAACTTTCCAATAATCTGAGTTCAATCCGAGATATAACCGATAAAATTTATAGAACATTTTCAAGGATCCATAAATTCCACATAAACTGCCATCGACAGTTAATAATCTCAATCCTAAAACTATTATAGCCTTCCCAGTTGACAGCATGTAGACACTCAACCCTCGTCTCAATTCAATCTGCGGTTAGAGATGTTTCGTCATAAAAATATAAAGTAGCTATTATCATTGCCCAGCTTACACTTTGTTACTCTTTCTAGGGCACTAGCCTCATTTTCTGATCCAATTGAGGGGCGTGTAGCTTAGCTCTGGCTGACTGACAATGAATGTCAATCATCTCTCCTTGGGTTGGAGGCTGTAAGGATTCTTTGTGCTCCCGACTCCTGACCCATCTGGAGCAAAGTAGGGCAACATTTCGCATTAACCTGTATGGGGGGCGAATGTCCTTCTCGAATGCGACGACGACGGGCTGATGAACCTGTATAACCGTCGTCGTACTATGAGACGGTAAATTGTTGCAGCAAATGAGAGCAATCCTCCTAACCTGCATTTGGGATTTGATGCGCTGCTGTTCTAACCACTACCCTCTCCTCCCCTGTTCTTCTGATGAGTGGGTGTATTGAGATGATTCGTTTTTTTGTTCTTGTTATAACACCACAGTGTGATTTATCATATATGAACAACAAAAAATAAATGAATCATCTAGTCAGCTAGGGAATGTAGATAACTTGTTTGTAAATATTGAATCAGAGAGTGCTTAGCATCAGTGAAAGAAAAGTTTTCTTCAATGAAAATTATGAGTCTGACTCGATGCCGTCGCAAGACGTTCAACGTCCTGACTGATTATCGGCAGAAGAGGGTGGTGAATTGGGTGGAGCGCGTAAGCCAGCTTGTGGGTAAGAGTGGTGTAGTGGTAAAAACGATTCAGCTTCTGTTAGGAGGAGGCAGCCAGCTTATGTGTGTACGGTGCCGTGTTATGCTCTAGAGAAGCAACCGGAGAGCAACCGCTTTCTTCCATATATGGTAATGTTTTCGCTTTTATTTCGTTGTTTTCAGCGAACTTTTTTTTGCTTTCAGCCGACGACGTTCCACCAACTACCATTTTTGCCCTCCATTTGTTCGACTCTGCGCGCCATCTACGGGTGCAGTTTCTGCTCGTGGTGCAGCTCTGTGCGGTTGAATGCATTTTCGTTTTTCGCTCCTCTTCCAGCCCAGCAGCACCGCCAGCATCTTTTATCTCAATTTCCAATTTAATGCGTTATTAAACGAGTCTTTCGTCGGCCCGGCTATCATCTCGTCGTCGTCGTCGTCGTGTGTGCGTATAAGGTATGTTATACGAGGGGTCTCCGCACTTCTTAATAAAGTGCTGTGGCCCGGTTTGGTCTACAACAGCTCGTTGGCCCCAGGGTTTCTGTCGACCGAGTCAAGTAGAGCCGTTTTTGGGTTCAACCCGATAATAGCTACCCTGTTTTGGTTGGGCTGTCTGTTTTTGGTAGTGCGCTTTTTAATTAACAATTTCGTTGAACAATTATGAGCAATGTATCGTGAGGGCTGAGTACATGCTACAATTGAAGAAGGTGACATCAAATTTAATGCGTGCCAAAGGGAAAGGGCAACGCATAAATTTCGGATGGTTCTCCATTATATCGATATTTTATGGCAGCAAAAGATGATTAATCCGGTCACGTTTCAATCGTTTGAGATCTCGGAGACTCCTTTCGGAAAGAGACCTACGTCAGAGAGTTGCTGCCGTGAACGATTCAAGAAGAAAGAGGGGGAATTGGTGGGAGTTACTTCCCCGTTGTTGGTCAAAAGTGGACAGTTTGTAAGATTCATTACTTTATAAGGCAAAGTGTTCGAAGACGCGTTAGAAACGAATTGGCGCACTTTGTGAGAAGCGCGTCAAACTTGTTGTTGGATGACTATTTTAGGTTTAATTATTATTATTGACAGTTTCTAATGGATGCTTTCCTGCACGCAATGAACGCGCCAGTTTTTTTTGTTATTTAATGTCTTAGCGTAGAATGTCATAGCAGCAGAGTACCATCTAGGGTAGCGAAACGTGGTCGACCTCCAGCATCGGCCAGAGAGAACAGAACTCTTTCTGTGGGTTAATTTTTTCATCTGATCAATTCTGTTGGCAAACCATTTTGGTAACGATACCAGAAAAATCTAGACTCAGCATATAAGGAGCTTAAATTTTCACGGTCTCGGATCTCAACACAACCAAGTCTCACGAAGGATCGCAAAGAAATTCTCGAGAAAAGAGGTCCTGTAGTAGTGTGAAAACCAAAGCATTTTCCTATGCTTCGAGTTTTCAGCACCAACACATTCAACGAGCGCCTCAAAGAGAAAGGGCGAGAGACAACGCCGCGCCCCGGAATGGAAATCAAAAGTTACCCTAGGTCGTTGAATGAACTCTCCTGTCTGTTTCCTCCTTCAGCCAATTCCACCCGCACGTTTCAAACGAGTGCAAGCATACAATGTTGATGTAGGGTGTGGTATTACAGTCCCGTTTTCCCGAACCTACCAACACACACCCATATCCCAGATCAGACCAGAGTAGCAGCACATCCTTACGATACGAGCTCACGTTTCCTTCGCCGGTCGTCCGTTTCCATTTAAAGCGAAACAACGGGATTATTCGATCTGAAATCCAACTCGCCCATCCAGACATGGTCGCATCAGCTAACTAAGCCCTCTTCCCTACACACCTTATTCGCCCTCATTCTTTATTGGCCATACGACGAGTTGGCCGGGTTGTTGTAACAAAATTAGACGAGGCCAGCCGGGCCTGCCAGACCACTTGTCGGAGAAAACTCCGAGAGCTGCAGTTTTGATGTGAAATGTGTACGTTGAATTTGCAACCCCTCCCGGGAGGGACATAAAACTCGACCGATGAGTCAGCGTTTGCAGAAATTTTAGGATTACAACCTCTTGCCGCCTACCCACTTGCCCGGCTACTGCTGGACAAAAGGAGCCTGATTGTTCCACCCCATTCTTGCTGAATCCTTCAATTTTACTGCGGTGACAAAAGATTGCCGATGACTCATGCCGGGAATTCACACACCAAACATTAGTCACAGACTGGCAGTCATAGTTAAAATTCTGATACCATACGATAGTTTCCTATACCTATGCTTATTGGAATCTGTTGGTGACTTAACCGCAATCGGGTATCCCGTTATAGAGAAACTGGTTAAACGACTTCGACACTGTGAAATTAAATAATAATCTTTCGATCCGCGAGGATCTATATCGTTTAATGTCGCAGCCCTTTTCGTTACAGTAGTTTTTCGTGATCGGTTGGAAGCAGTTCATCCAATTTTACAAAGTAACATCATATTACCCTAAAAGTTATCCAACAAAAAAATGGCTGAACAAGAAGTTGCCGCCCTAGTTGTGGACAATGGTTCCGGTATGTGTAAAGCTGGTTTTTCCGGAGACGACGCTCCCCGTGCAGTTTTCCCGTCAATCGTTGGGCGCCCAAAGATGCCCGGAGTGATGGTCGGCATGGGTCAAAAGGACAGCTACGTCGGGGACGAAGCTCAGAGCAAACGAGGTATCCTGACCCTGAAATATCCCATCGAGCATGGTATCGTCACTAACTGGGATGACATGGAGAAAATCTGGCATCACACCTTCTACAACGAGCTGCGCGTGGCCCCAGAAGAGCATCCGGTTCTACTAACAGAGGCTCCTCTCAACCCGAAAGCCAACCGTGAAAAGATGACACAGATCATGTTTGAAATCTTCAATACTCCAGCCTCGTATGTTGCCATCCAGGCCGTCCTATCGCTGTACGCTTCCGGGCGGACTACCGGAATCGTGCTGGATTCCGGTGATGGTGTCTCTCACACGGTTCCGATCTACGAGGGCTACGCCTTACCACATGCCATCCTGCGATTGGATTTAGCTGGTCGCGACTCACCGATTACCTCATGAAGATCCTGACCGAACGAGGTTATTCCTTTACCACAACTGCCGAACGCGAGATCGTCCGCGACATCAAAGAAAAACTCTGCTATGTTGCCCTAGATTTTGAACAAGAAATGGCCACCGCTGCCTCTTCTTCCGCCCTAGAATAAACCTACGAGCTTCCGCACGGACAAGTGATCACCATCGGTAATGAACGTTTCCGTTGCCCCGAAGCCCTTTTCCAGCCATCGTTCCTCGGTATGGAAGCTTGTGGAATGGCTGAAACCACCTACAACTCGATCATGAAGTGCGACGTCGACATCCGGAAGGATCTGTACGCCAACACGGTCCTATCTGGTGGTTCCACCATGTACCCCGGAATCGGCGACCGCATGCAGAAGGAAATCACCGCGCTGGCACCTTCGTCGATGAAAATCAAAATCATTGCGCCACCCGAGCGAAAGTACTCGGTCTGGATCGGTGGATCGATTCTGGCCTCGCTTTCCACCTTCCAGCAGATGTGGATCTCCAAGCAGGAGTACGACGAGAGTGGCCCTTCAATAGTGCACCGGAAGTGTTTCTAGATGTAAGGTGTGTTTTTTTTTCGTTGGTGTGTCTCTCTAGCTTCATTCCAAAGTTTACTTTTAAAAATGTTTAAAAA